>NC_141538.1:1740000-1932500 GCF_021556685.1 Rattus norvegicus | reverse complement strand
TTGATATTTTTTATATTTACATTGCAAATGTTATTCCCTTGCCGAGTTACCCACTCTTCCATAACCCACCCCCTGCTTCCATGAGTATGCTTTTCCTCCCATCCACCCACTCGCACCTCAATAGCATACCATTACCCTGTAGTGGAGAAAGGAACATTCACAGGACCAAGAGCTTCTCCTCCTATTGATGCCAGACAATGCCATCCTCTGCTCCATATGCAACTGAAGCATTAGGCTTTTACATGAGTACTATTTGGTTAGTAGTTTAATCCCTGGGAGCACTGGTAAGTCTAGTTGGTTCATATTGTTGTTCTTCCTGTGGGTTTGCAAACCGTTTCTGCTCTTCCTTCACTCCTTCATTGGAGTCCCTATGGAGTCCGATGGTTAGCTTCAAACATGCTTGTCTATATCAGTGAGGTTCTGGCAGAGTCTCTCAGGAGACATCCACATCAAGCTCCCATCAATAAGGACTTCTTGGCATCAGCAATACTGACTAGGTTTGGTGGCTGCATATGTGATAGATCCCCAAATGGGGCAATATCTAGATGGCCTTTCCTTAAGTCTCTGCTCCACTGTGTCCCTATATTCTCCTCCCTCTTGAGTATTTTGTTCCCCCTTCTAGGAAGGACTGAAGTGTACACATTTTGTTCTTCTTCCTTCTTGAGCATCCTATGGTCTATGAATTGTATCTTGGGTATTCCAAGCTTTGGATTAGTATCTCCTAACTGTGTTAATTCACTCAGGATGATATTTCCTAGTTCTATCCATTTGCCTAGGAATTTCATGAAGTCATTGTTTTTGAAAGCTGAGTAGTACTTCATTGTGTAAATATGCCACATTTTCTGTATCCATTCCTCTGTTGAAGGATATCTGGGTTCCAGCTTCTGGCTGGAGGGTCTTTGCACTAGAACTCTTCTAGTCTGATGTCTCTCAGAAATTCTCAAAAGTTTTTGTCCTGGGTGATTCTAGAATCCCATAAATCTGGATATAATATTTTGTGTAAAATTATGAAAGCATTTTAATTAAATTAAAATATAGCAAAAGATACAACTATGGATAAACTCTCTTTCAGGTTAATCTTTTCTTGGTTATTATCAGTATATAAGATACATACTGGGTGACAACAGCAAATTAAGAATTATCCTGCAGTCCCTTAACCATTTTCTATGTATCTGTGGTGTTGTGTGTTGTAAGAATATTGGTGGATGTGAGTGTGTGGTGCATGCCTGTAACTGTGTGGCTTTACCCATCTGTGCATCTGTTTTTGGAGTTCTGAGAAGGATTTCAAACATCTCCTTTAGTGCTGTTCACTGTTCTTGACATAAGTTCTCTTGTTGAACTAGAAATTCAGTGTGGGATTGGAGAACTGGTCAGTGAGGCCTCAGGATTCAGAGGTAATAGTTATGTGAGCTATCCCCTATGCCTGGCATTATGTATACATGCTGAATATTCACACCCAGGTCCATATGTTTCTACCCTCTGAGCAATTTCCCAGTCCTAGAGTGATGAATGTTTGCTTAACATTTGATAACAGACCATAATTGTTTTCTGTTTTTGCTATCGTTTGTAATTTTCCATAGGTAACAAGCAGGTGGATATTATGAAAGACACCTGAATAGACCAGAAAATAAAAATAGTAGTAGATGCATTACAAGCAATTCTATAAAACCATATTTTGCATATTTACCTTGTGAAGCACACTTGATATTTCTGGGTTTGCCTGTTATACACACAGCATAGTTTGATATAAGGACCTTTTAGACTCTTTAAATACAAAAGAATAAGAGAGATACATCTCTTGAAATAGTATAGAGAATGTGATACTTTATCACATGAGAATTAATAGCCTACAGCAGAGGAAATGAGGGAGAAGTGTGTAAATACCTTTTGTAGCACAGTCTCTGAAATAAAACAAACAGGGACATTTAAATAAATATATAGAAGTATTTAGGACTTCATTTCTCTTCCAATATTTGCAATTACATAGTCAAACATTATATGTTGGAGTCATAGATCACTGTGTTATCTAGGATTGCACGATGAGGATGGCATAGTGGCAGTAGAGCAAAATAACTGATAGGAAAAGCAGAGCAGTCACCCCATTAGGATTCATATGAATTGCATTTCCGCCCTGTTGGGAACTAAGCAACAATGGGTGAAACTGTACAAGTACCTCTGTAGTAATTTGGTGTCTTGGGGTTATGTCCAGAGGATATACAGCTGGAGCACATGGTGTTCAATTTATTTTTAGTTTGTCTGATTTAAAATGTGATTGCTGTTAGTAAACATTTTTGTGAAGATTGCTTGAAATTTATTTGCACTTTATTAGAAATTGTAGAATCATATTTATAATTTGCAGTCCTGGAGGTACTGGTGGTTGTACATGGGGAACAACTAAGTCAGCAAATGACTAAGTCAGACAATGCTGATGAAAAGAACATGGATACCACAGTTACAGCTGCCTAAGAACTGATAACCACAACCTAAGGGAAGAGTCTCTTCCCTCAACCTTGACTCCTTTAAGACATTGGCTTCAGCATCAGACAGGCCTTGACAAGTGTGATCCTGGGTAAGGGCATAGAACTAGTGTTCCAGTTATTCTTTTGTCCAGGTCTTTCAGACAGCCTAGGGCAGTCCTGGCTCCGCACATTAATAGGTACTTCATAGTATTCATAAGACTTTCCAGCTGGATGTGACTTTTGAATTTTCTTTCATAAGCAGGGAAGTGTTAGATCACAGTCCTGTCTAACTGGCTGCTTTCCTCAAACCTGCCATTCCCTTTGTAACCTCTCAATATAATTGATAAGCAACATATTCTGTGGCCTTGTAGTCTCTCTGTCCCTTTCATCTGATTCCCAGGCCCCAAAAACCTTTCATGGTAACTCTGCCTCCACCTTTTTTCTTTCTGTGATTCATCTATTAGTCTAGATCACAAGGTATATATCCTACCCCAAAAAATCATACGATTGAGAAACACCAAAATCCTATAATTTCTTGGAAATTAAAAATCCTCACTCTCCTATCTTTGTCTTTAGTATCCCATCATGGTTATATGTGGCCATGATGCAATAAATCACTTCATACTAAAGGACTTAAGCATGTTTTCCCTTCAGGACACTCGACACACAATATATGTGCTGCAGTAAAAATAAAAACAACAAAACAAAACAAAAAACCTACAGAACTTGTTCCCAGTTATACCCTAGCTGTCTCACTCCCTTAATATTTCTGGTGCCATTGGAAATAGCAATAATTTATCTCAGTGGCTCCATGCTGCCCCCATCTATTTTCTGACACACTAAACTTCCCAACACGGCACCCTGTCAGGCTGCTCCTCCCTCATCCACAGCCCTCTTGGTTGGGTTTCCACCACGCCAGGCATACACATCCCAATTCTTTGGTAGGCCCATGCATCTGGCCACCATACACTCTCTTAAACTCAATTAAGTTGCCTTATGAAAGAACACATCAAACGATATTTTCTGATGCAATTGATAAGATATAATTTCCCAATCTAGATGGCACAAAATCCTGTACACACCCATCCCTTGAGAATAGTCATAACAACCTGTAATATGTACAAAGAGGCATCTAAACATCTACTGCCATGTTTTCTGTGTTCTCACATTCTCACTCTGGCTTCCTCTGCCTCTCTAAAACTTTTCTCCCACCCATCCTTCCTTCTTATCCAATGACAGGCCTGGTTCTATCCTGTACCTCCCTTCACCTTAATAATGACATCAATCTACTCTTTTACCCTTTTAATTAAAAAAAAAACAGAAACTTTTTTCTCAAATATAAGTTGAGCACAACTATTATCATTCTGTAATTTAAAAGTATAAGATGTACCTAACACCCAGTCCAACTTTTATCAGTTAAACAGAACATTTAGTTATATATTTTAGCATTTAAAAGGCTTAAAATCTGTTATATCCTGGCTAGCTTATGTATTATCTGATAATTAACTAATTAAATATGTATTCTCGGATTCGTTTTGCCAGAATTTTATTGAGTATTTTTGCGTCGATATTCATAAGGGAAATTGGTCTGAAGTTCTCTTGCTTTGTTGGGTCTTTGTGTGGTTTAGGTATAAGAGCAATTGTGGCTTCATAGAAGGAATTCGGTAGTGTTCCATCTGTTTCAATTTTGTGGAATAGTTTGGATAATATTGGTATGAGGTCTTCTATGAAGGTCTGATAGAATTCTGCACTAAACCCATCTGGACCTGGGCTCTTTTTGGTTGGGAGACCTTTAATGACTGCTTCTATTTCCATAGGAGTTATGGGGTTGTTTAACTGGTTTATTTGTTCCTGATTTAACTTCAGTACCTGGTATCTGTCTAGGAAATTGTCCATTTCCTGCAGATTTTCAAGTTCTATTGAATATAAGCTTTTATAGTAAGATCTGATGATTTTTTGAATTTCCTCTGAATCTGTAGTTATGTCTCCCTTTTCATTTCTGATTTTGTTAATTTGGACGCACTCTCTGTGTCCTCTCGTTAGTCTGGCTAAGGGTTTATCTATCTTGTTGATTTTCTCAAAGAACCAACTTTTGATTCTGTTGATTCTTTCTATGGTCCTTTTTGTTTCTACTTGGTTGATTTCAGCTCTGAGTTTGATTATTTCCTGCCTTCTACTCCTCCTGAGTGTATTTGCTACTTTTTGTTCTAGAGATTTTAGGTGTGTTGTCTGGGAAACCGAATCCAAGAGCACATCAAAACAATCATCCACTATGATCAAGTCGGCTTCATCCCAGGCATGCAGGGATGGTTTAATATACGGAAAACCATCAACGTAATCCATTATATAAACAAACTGAAAGAACAAAACCACATGATCATTTCATTAGATGCTGAGAAAGCATTTGACAAAATTCAATACCCCTTCATGATAAAAGTCCTGGAAAGAATAGGAATTCAAGGCCCATACCTAAACACAGTAAAAGCCATATACAGCAAACCAGTTGCTAACATTAAACTAAATGGAGAGAAACTTGAAGCAATCCCACTAAAATCAGGGACTAGACAAGGCTGCCCACTCTCTCCCTTCTTATTCAATATAGTTCTTGAAGTTCTAGCCAGAGCAATCAGACAACAAAAGGAGGTCAAGGGGATACAGATCGGAAAAGAAGAGGTCAAAATATAACTATTTGCAGATGATATGATAGTATATTTAAGTGATCTCAAAAGTTCCACGAGCGAACTACTAAAGCTGATAAAAAACTTCAGCAAAGTGGCTGGATATAAAATTAACTCAAATAAATCAGTAGCCTTCCTCTACACAAAAGAGAAACAAGCCGAGAAAGAAATTAGGGAAACGACACCCTTCATAATAGACCCAAATAATAGAAAGTACCTCGGTGTGACTTTAACCAAGCAAGTAAAAGATCTGTACAATAAGAACTTCAAGACTCTGAAGAAAGAAATTGAAGAAGACCTCAGAAGATGGAAAGATCTCCTATGCTCATGGATTGGCAGGATTAATATAGTAAAAATAGCTATTCTACCAAAAGCGATCTACAGATTCAATGCAATCCCCATCAAAATACCAATCCAATTCTTCAAAAAAGTTAGACAGAACAATTTGCAAATTCATCTGGAATAACAAAAAACCCAGGATAGCTAAAACTATCCTCAACAATAAAAGGACTTCAGGGGGAATCACTATCCCTGAACTCAAGCAGTATTACAGAGCAATAGTGGTAAACACTGCATGGTACTGGTACAGAGACAGACAGATAGACCAATGGAACAGAACTGAAGACCTAGAAATGAACCCACACACCTATGGGCACTTGATTTTTGACAAAGGAGCCAAAACTATCCAATGGAAAAAAGATAGCATTTTCAGCAAATGGTGCTGGTTCAACTGGAGGTCAACATGTAGAAGAATGCAGATCGATCCATGCTTATCACCTTGTACAAAGCTTAAGTCCAAGTGGATCAAGGACCTCCACATCAAACCAGATACACTCAAACTAATAGAAGAAAAACTAGGAGAGCATCTCGAACACATGGGCACTGGAAAAAATTTCCTGAACAAAACACCAATGGTTTATGCTCTAAGATCAAGAATCGACAAATGGGATCTCATAAAACTGCAAAGCTTCTGTAAGGCAAAGGACACTGTGGTTAGTACAAAACGGCAACCAACAGATTGGGAAAAGATCTTTACCAATCCTACAACAGATAGAGGCCTTATATCCAAAATATACAAAGAACTCAAGAAGTTAGACCACAGGGAGACAAATAACCCTATTAAAAAATGGGGTTCAGAGCTAAACAAAGAATTCACAGCTGAGGAATGCCGAATGGCTGAGAAACACCTAAAGAAATGTTCAACATCTTTAGTCATAAGGGAAATGCAAATAAAAACAACCCTGAGATTTCACCTCACACCAGTGAGAATGGCTAAGATCAAAAACTCAGGTGACAGCAGATGCTGGCGAGGATGCGGAGAAAGAGGAACACTCCTCCATTGTTGGTGGGATTGCAGACTGGTACAACCATTCTGGAAATCAGTCTGGAGGTTCCTCAGAAAATTGGATATTGAACTGCCTGAGGATGCAGCTATACCGCTCTTGGGCATATACCCAAAGATGCCCCAACATATAAAAAAGACACGTTCTCCACTATATTCATAGCAGCCTTATTTATAATAGCCAGAAGCTGGAAAGAACCCAGATGCCCTTCAACAGAGGAATGAATACAGAAGATGTGTATATCTACACAATGGAATATTACTCAGCTATCAAAAACAACGAGTTTATGAAATTCATAGGCAAATGGTTGGAACTGGAAAATATCATCCTGAGTGAGCTAACCCAATCACAGAAAAAGACACATGGTATGCACTCATTGATAAGTGGCTATTAGCCCAAATGCTTGAATTACCCTAGATGCCTAGAACAAATGAAACTCAAGACGGATGATCAAAATATTAATGCTTCACTCCTTCTTTAAAAGGGGAACAAGAATACCCTTGGCAGGGAAGAGAGAGGCAAAGATTAAAACAGACACAGAAGGAAAACCCATTCAGAGCCTACCCCACATATGGCCCATACATATACAGCCATCCAATTAGACAAGATGGATGAAGCAAAGAAGTGCAGGCCGACAGGATGCGGATGTAGATCGCTCCTGAGAGAGACAGCCAGAATACAGTAAATACAGAGGCGAATGCCAGCAGCAAACCACTGAACTGAGAACGGGATCCCCGTTGAAGGAATCAGAGAAAGAACTGAAAGAGCTTGAAGGAGCTCGAGACCCCTTATGAACAACAATGCCAAGCAACCAGAGCTTCCAGGGACTAAGCCACTACCTAAAGACTATACATGGACTGACCCTGGACTCTGACCTCATAGGTAGCAATGAACATTCTAGTAAGATCACCAGTGGAAGGGGAAGCCCTTGGTTCTGCTAAGACTGAACCCCCAGTGAACTAGATTGTTGGGGGGAGGGCGGCAACATGGGTAGGATGGGGAGGGGAACACCCATAAAGAAGGGGAGGGGGAGGGATAAGGGGGATGTTTGCCCGGAAACTGGGAAAGGGAATTACACTCGAAATGTAAATAAGAAATACTCAAGTTAATAAAAAAATATATATATATATTCTCATAGTTAAATAGTCTGAGTGGGTTATAAGATTATACTAAGTTTTCAACCCCGCCAGTAATCTGAGAATGATCCATATATCTGTAAATATAGGAAACGTAGCATGGCTTCTAGAACTGAGATAGGTTATTGAGACAATTTTCTATTTGCACAGTCCCCTGTGAGCAACATGTGAGAGCAAGTCTTCAGGCTTCTGGCCTAGGATCATCAGACAGACTTTTGAAACACTGAATTTTGAACGGCTAATCTTTCTGGCAGAAATTTTCAGCCAACTTATTCTGCAATGTTTTCTTTTCTGGACAGTAATTAGTCTGTAGAAGCATTGGAGCAATTTTTGCATATTGCTTGTCTGCCACAATAAATCACCTCACGTGGAGGTGGAGATTTTCAGTTTCTTCTTTGAATATACCAAAGGGGAGCTGGTGGGAGTGGACATGTCTCAATAAAAGTTAAAGAACATTAAATGTCATATTTTGTGGACTTCTGGTGTTTTTTAGAAACCATCTAACTATATAAGTAATCTGGACTGTTGTCGATTAATTATCTTAATAAATTATCTTGAAAGCATTCTGACAATAAACTTAGAGACATGATTTTGCTATTTGGCCTTAAACTCACGTGCTTAATCATCTCAGCTTCATTTTTTAATAGCAGAAAAGGACTGGGTATAAGCCATCTATGCTGAAATGTGTTGTATAGGCACAATACGTGTACATCAGAGTAACAATATTAATTTTAAATCAATGAGAAATTTATATTAAAGAAAATCTTAAAAATCTAAATTTGTATCAAATAAATTCTGTGCCAATGTAAAAGATCATAATTTTAGTTTAGTAATATATATAAAAATAATTATTTACAGCTTGAAGAAAGCATTGAAGAGTTTTTGCCCCAATTCCCTGGACTTTGGGGGACTAAAAGTAGTTATTCTAAGGTTGTTTTTCTGAGGAATTTAGAAATGTGTATAATTTAACAGGGAGGAATTAGCTCAAACTGATTATACATAATCTCAGTTGGTGAAAAACCTTGTATTTATTACTAAGCCTAAGTTATAATCTTTTACATTTGAAAGTATATTATTATACATTGCATTCTCTCCCATGATCTCCTACGATGATCTCTTAAACAGTGAAGAAAATTTGTACATCTTTTAAACTCATCTATTATTTCTAGCTTTATGTATATAAGCTATTTAGAATTTGTCTATAGAGATATTCTATCTTCTGTTAATTAAGTAAACATTTGTCCTTTCATACTTTTCTTTTTATATATATAAAGAAATATACTTGAATGCACTCTACATTCTCTTTACCAAATCTCACCATATTTCCTATAATACATCTCCTGACACCATGTCTTCATCTGTTTACCTTTTAGATCTCATCAAAGAATCAGAATCTAGTGTCACTCGTGAAGGGAATCTATTGAAGCACAAGCAAATTACCAAGGCAATACCTCCCCCCCCCCAATGAATGATTCTTCATTCACCAGTAGCCATCAAATGCCAAAAGCCCCTCAATATGGCATTGGCAAGGGTTGGTCACCCCCATCTAAGCCCTGACTCTAGCTGACTTGATCATGTGAAAGTATTGTGTTAACACAGGTGCTGTGAGTAAATGAGTGTGATAACCATGAGCTGTCCAGAGGACAGCTTTTCATTCTCTGTACCGAACAGCTATCACAATTTTCTTGATAGAGATCAATTCAATGTTCATTGCAAGAAGGCAGGAACATACTCATCTAATTATGATGGAGATGTTATTAAAAATTTTAGTTTCTAAATGCCTTTTATTTATGTAAAATTCTAGAAAATTTTATTTCTGTTTATGGTCTGAAATACCTTCCTTTCATTCATAACAAACACAATAATAGTTCTAACTTTTGAAATGACATTATAATATAATGTATATGTATCAAACTTTTCTAAATTTGTGTGCATGTGTATCCCATTTTTAAGAGTATTAATTTTTTTCTTAATGTTTTCTAGCTGTATTAATATGATCATAAGATTTTCTTTTTAAGTAAAATAACTTATGCATTATTTTACTAACATAAGTCTTAATTTTATATCTCTTTCTCTCTCTCTTTTTTTTTTTTTCGGAGCTGGGGACTTAACCCAGGGCCTTGTGCTTGCTAGGCAAGCGCTCTACCACTGAGCCAAATCCCCAACCCCTTAATTTTATATCTCAAATATTATTTTCTATTGCATACATAGATGAATTTTATTTGTTAACATTTGGTTGATCCATTAGTTCCTTTTTTATTAAATTGTAAATTTATACTTTTGTGTTGAAACTAACTTTTGTAAAGTTTGCATACATAATTTTCATATTTATTCAGTTGATATCACGTGATTCCTAAAATTCTTTCTCTTCAAATAACTACAACATAGATTTTGATTAGTTTAATGAACAAAGACTATTAAATGCACCTGTAAAAATTATTGATTTGAACATTGATTTGAATAACTCTAGATAATAATTTGATATTAAATACTGGGTAGGAGTGTGGGACTGCATTTTAACTATCTGAAATATGCTGTTTCAAGGTTTTGTTAAATGACTTTTTTTATAGATATGTATAGCATTAACATGACTTATATTCAAATCATTGTTCTTTGTCCTTCATTTTCTTTTTGACTTTTTTAGTTTTTCATATTTAAAAGCGGTTTTAAATATTTGCTTCATGCATCTGTACGTGTGTGCACAAATGAGTACAGTTACTTGCAAAATGTAGGAGAGGGTACCCAATTTCCAGAGCTCGATTGACAAGTAGTAATGACCCATCAAGTATAGATACTGGACACTGAACTTAGGTTCTCTACTAGAGACCAAGGAAAACCCATGAGCCTTTTCTATAGGTCCTGATTTTAATTTTTTTTATTAACTTGAGTATTTCTTATATACATTTCAAGTGTTATTCCCTTTCCCGGTTTCCGGGCAATTGGACATTGAACTGCCTGAGGATCCAGCTATACCTCTCTTGGGCATATACCCAAAAGATTCCTCAACATACAAAAGAGACACGTGCTCCACTATGTTCATCGCAGCCTTATTTATAATAGCCAGAAACTGATTTTAATTTTTATTAAGGGTTTAGTTCTGTGTGCCTTTCTTATTCACGAAAACAACTTTGTCAAATTTGATACAAACAATTTTGTGTAAATATTAATCTTTAATTAATTGGGATTCAAAAATTTGGACTGTATTTCCTATTGATTTTAGTAAGATGACATCATACTGATATATACTATCAGAAAATCCTGCATGAAGTCACCATGACTGAAAATAGGAATAGAGAAGGCTTAAAAAATTGTACTTCATTAATGGTTTACATGTCCACCATTCCTCTCATTAACGTAAGCTCATATGTGGGAAAAGATACTTCAAATCAATCAATTGAGGATTTGCGTTATTCTTATACTATCAATTCAGCTCATTTACATTCTACCACTGTGAGCAAATTCCCTCCCCAGGTGACTGCCAGTGGTTATTATCATTGTCTTTTTTAATTTTGCTGTACATATGGCTAGTTTGAAAAATTCGAAACTTAATGAGGCTTGAATGGGCTAAGAATCACTAGTGTTTCATTTGCTCAGTCCTTTTTTTTTCCCCCTTTGCAACTACTCAAATTGCTTTTATTTCAGTATGCATCCACATTTCAACATTTAGTGGTCCTGAACAGAGTGGGGAGCTTGCCAATGAGCAAGGAGCCAGGCCCACCTATATGCAATGATCTGTGAACAAGGTGACACAGAGCTCCTCTGGGTCCCTGCCCAGGGTCTGAGGAGCAACACTGAAACCCGAGTTGGCAGAGTCAGGGCCTCGTGCTCCAGCTGTCAGACTCCACTCCAGACCCGATGGGTGATCAGGGTGACTGAGAGCCCTGTTCAAACCTCTTCAACTTGTAAAAACAAAGCAATTATGGAAAAAGGAACCAACTCAGAACCATGTGCACCGAGGACTCTCCACATGGCCTTTCTCTAGGCATATATCCAAGGACCCTGAGTGGTGGCCCGTCTGAGTCTCCCTGTGACTGCTCTGTTCACCTCTAGACCTGAGCTCAAAGGTCAAGAGCTGATGGTGGTGGCAGGGCCGCGGACCCAGCGCTCCCTTCCCAGGATGGTGGCAGGTGAACAAGTGTGGTCCAGAGCTAAGGGAGGGAGGCCAGGCTTTTTCAATCTCATCTGATGGCTTCTGGCCACAGCAAGTGTTGGGTGGTGATGGGCAACAAGGGACTTGAGGAGGGGAAAGCAGCACCCCTTGATAAAGGTGGGGAGACTGGAAGCTCTGAATTCCCCACCCACGGCCAATTTCAGGGGAGGGGAGGTTACAATCTAAGTTTTGACCAAGGGTGGGAGTGGAAGACTGGGGACCATGGCTTGGATGGGGCAATCACTTAAGACTTAAGAAAGCATGGGTACAGCCAGAGCACCCCAAGCCTAGTGGTGGTCAGTCCCACGGCTGCTACCTGAAACCTCCCCATCTATTCTAAGGGCCACCACACAGCTGTGGCAGAGGGCAGGGCGGGCAAAGGCATACCCAGGCCAAGTGCCAGCAGCAGGTGATTGTGTGAGACGTGTCTGTCCACAGTTGCATTAGCTGTGCCCACCGCTTTTAAAGGAAACCGATTTCAACACACCTTATTGATCCCATAAGTTCAACCAGGCAGACAGCGGTTATACTCGACAGATGATGTTACACAGCACAACTTAGGTATTTCAAATGGACAAGAAGTTAGTATCAGAGCAGTGTCTCAGGATGAAGTCTAAGTGGGGCTTCCTCTCCAGTACTTCGAGGTCTACAGATGGATCTAGAAAATTCACTACTGTGGAAAATGAAGACTTGGGTTGGATGGGGAAGGGAGGCCGGGGCCTTGGTGACTAATGGCTGTAACTCTGTCCTTTTGGTGGCTGTGGGAGCTTCATGTTCTCTTTTGACATCATCAAGCACCTCAGTTCCTGCAGGATGACTTTGAGGCTGTGGGAATTCTGTCACTTTGCCAGCACTGCCATGGCTCGTGGATCCACCACTCCATTGGAACTGCTCACGCCGTTCATATTGACTCTTGTTACCAATCTCACAGACTGGGATGCTTCTGGATACTAGAGTGGCCCACACTCTATCTTAAGGCTGCATATTCGGTTTTCATAAATTGTTCATGGAGGCCCAATTATCATGCCTGTCCATCTTGTGAGTGTCATGTCCTCATCGTCCTCCAGACCCTAGCTAACTGTGCTGTCGCCTACTCCTTTCTGGCCTTTTTTCCAGCTCTTCCAACAGTCGGAAATCTCGAAGGACTTTTACTCCCGAGCCTGTGGTGGCTGCCATCTTGTGTCGCTATCGCTCGAAGTCAGTTCTTCCTTTCTTCCTCTACCCCTAGGTCCCTAGCTCCTTCTTTCTCTCTCTCTCTCTCTCTCTCTCTCTCTCTCTCTCTCTCTCTCTCTCTCTCTCTCTCTCTCTCTCTTTTCAACAGGGTCTCATAAACCCCAGACTTGCCTGAAGCTCACTATATATCCAGTGATGACTTTGAATGTCTGATATTCACCAATAAATTATAGATACGAACAACCATGCCTGATCTTGTACACTTTTCGAACTCATCCAAGGGCGTCTTCCATACTGGCATGTAGCCTGTCCAATGAGCAACTTACCAAATCTCTTCCTGTTTCTTCCTTGTTCCCTTCCTTCCTTCCTCCCTTCCTTCGTTCCTTCCTTCCCTTCTTTTATTTTCCTTCTGTTCTTTCTGTTCATGCATTTTGTTTTCATTTTGATTTTGAAGTTAAAAGCTATTACTGAAGTTTTCACTTCTTGAAACCAGAAAGCATGAGCCGTAGAGCATTTAGACTTTCATATGTAGAAATCATTGTGTACCTATAGCAAAAACTATATACATTAAAGGTGACAGAAGCATTATTGTCTCAAAGTACTGGCTCTGTTCTTCAATTATTGTTAGAAACTTTTATTATTATTAATAGTCCACATAATCTAATATGTATACTATGAACATCTGCATTTTGAAAATGACGAAGGGGTATAAATTACATTTTCAATGCAGTAACACAGAAACAAGCATTTTTCTAATATTCTCATTCTAGAGGTAATATTTTATCTGTCATGCAAATGTATTTTTGAGAAATTCATTAAGGATTCTCCTCTTGCTTAATTGTAGGTGACATTATCAAAACTTCTGAGAAAAAAGGAATTCCAATGTGATTGTACTTAATATCTTGAAGTTGAAATTGGTACAAAAAACAACGCTAGGATGAATTTTTTTATAACTTCTGATTTCATTGAATAGGCATGAGATTAGACATGGCTTGTGTCATTCTTAGAAGTTCTTACAAGAAAGTAACAGGAGAATTCTTTTTGAGCTTCCATAATTCATGTCATTATTTGAAGAAGATGCTTATCTTTTTTATCTGAGGTTACTGTCTAGGTGAGGTGTTTCCAGGATGTTTTCATCTTATTACAAGAAGTCACAGAGAGCAAGGTGACAAAGAAACTTTATTCAAAAGCAAAGTGAGAAACACTGGTATTCAGTGTAGCCTTAATTTGTGGACCTCTCGAGAAGGAGGAAATGTTTACTCAGAGTTCAGAGTGGATATTTCTGTTTGGGTTGACTTTTTTTTTGATTAGGCAAGCCTTAATTAACTGTGAACATCAGTTTCCATGATAAATTTGATTTAATCAAATGCATATTCATGATCACTAGGTATATGACATTAAACAGGATGTTTCCCTTGAAAGTTGTTCCAGAAGATTCAATACGACTTACTGAGTATTACTGTCTCAGGCCAGTTGAAACAGATTTCTCCCTCCGGTATGTGGATATGCTCTTGAATACTTTTGAATGGAAGTTGATCATGAAAGAGAAGTTTATAAACAATGTTATGTGCAGGGAGTCTTAGTCCATTGTTTGATATGTATACAGCTTCATGCAGGTGAGATGAGGTGAGGTATATTTGTTAGGTATATTTCTGGAAGGTAGATTTTTATGCAGCCTAAGTCAAGGGAAGTCCCAGGTTGAAGTGCTTTTCCCATACCTATATGCCTCATTCAAAGAATTTTAGTGCTTTTGCTTGTATCATTACTTAGGCTACAGTACAGCTCACTGTTTCTTTGATGTTTGCTCAGACTCAGCTCAGTCAGTGACTGCATCTCAGTAGCTGCTGGACTTATTTGGCTCTTGTTCTTTGTCTTCCAATTTAATGGTAACTTCTTCAAGGATCAAACAATTTGGTAATTCTATGAATATTAATATAACTAGTCATAAGCCCTTATCAAATGATATCCAAGTCTCCTATGCTGACATAAAATGGAATTGTCACTCCAGAGGCTTGCTGAGCTTCAATATGAACTTCTAACTTCATGATGAGTAAATAACCTTCATCAATTGCTTATAAGAAATTCATTTAAGAGAGAGGCAGACAAGCCTGGGAAACCAGAAGAGACTGCTCCCTGCACACACATCTCGGACGCCAGAGGAAAAAGCCAAAGACCATCTGGAACCCTGGTGCACTGAAGCTCCCAGAAGGGGCGGCACAGGTCTTCCTGGTTGCTGCCGCTGCAGAGAACCGCTGGGCAGCACCGCACGAGCGAACCTGAGCCTCGGGACCACAGGTAAGACCAAAATTTCTGCTGCACGAAAGCTGCCTGGTGAGCTTGGGACACACGGAAGCAGAATTTCTCTAGGACCGGGCACGTTCTGTGTTTAGCGGAAGTCCCACACCCGCGGATCCCGGCCCGCAGCAGCTCTCTGCTCCCAGACCCTGTGAGAGAGAGACCCAATCACCTGGTCAGGTGGGCACTCCGGAGGCTGCAGAGCGGAAGAGACCACCAACACTGCTCACCCCTGCCCACATCCCTGGCCCAAGAGGAAACTGTATAAGGCCTCTGGGCTCCCGTGGGGGAGGGCCCAGGAGCGGCAGGACCCCTGCGCCTGAGACACCGCTGGAACCTGAAAGAAACAGACCGGATAAACAGTTCTCTGCACCCAAATCCCGTGGGAGGGAGAGCTAAACCTTCAGAGAGGCAGACAAGCCTGGGAAACCAGAAGAGACTGCTCCCTGCACACACATCTCGGACGCCAGAGGAAAAAGCCAAAGACCATCTGGAACCCTGGTGCACTGAAGCTCCCGGAAGGGGCGGCACAGGTCTTCCTGATTGCTGCCGCTGCAGAGAGCCCGTGGGCAGCACCCCATGAGCGAACTTGAGCCTCAGGACCACAGGTAAGACCAAATTTTCTGCTGCAAGAAAGCTGCCTGGTGAACTCAAGACACAGGCCCACAGGAACAGCTGAAGACCTGTAGAGAGGAAAAACTATACGCCCGAAAGCAGAACACTCTGTCCCCATAACTGACTGAAAGAGAGGAAAACAGGTCTACAGCACTCCTGACACACAGGCTTATAGGACAGTCTAGCCACTGTCAGAAATAGCAGAACAAAGTAACACTAGAGATAATCTGATGGCGAGAGGCAAGCGCAGGAACCCAAGCAACAGAAACCAAGACTACATGGCATCATCGGAGCCCAATCCTCCCACCAAAGCAAACACGGAATATCCAAACACACCAGAAAAGCAAGATCTAGTTTCAAAATCATATTTGATCATGATGCTGGAGGACTACAAGAAAGACATGAACACACTTAGGGAAGCACAGGAAAACATTAATAAACAAGTAAAAGCCTACAGAGAGGAATCGCAAAAATCCCTGAAAGAATTCCAGGAAAACACAAACAAACAGTTGAAGGAATTGAAAATGGAAATAGAAGCAATCAAGAAAGAACACATGGAAACAACCCTGGATATAGAAAACCAAAAGAAGAGACAAGGAGCTGTAGATACAAGCTTCACCAACAGAATACAAGAGATGGAAGAGAGAATCTCAGGAGCAGAAGATTCCATAGAAATCATTGACTCAACTGTCAAAGATAATGTAAAGCGGAAAAAGCTACTGGTCCAAAACATACAGGAAATCCAGGACTCAATGAGAAGATCAAACCTAAGGATAATAGGTATAGAAGAGAGTGAAGACTCCCAGCTCAAAGGACCAGTAAATATCTTCAACAAAATCATAGAAGAAAACTTCCCTAACCTAAAAAAAGAGATACCCATAGACATACAAGAAGCCTACAGAACTCCAAATAGATTGGACCAGAAAAGAAACACCTCCCGTCACATAATTGTCAAAACACCAAACGCACAAAATAAAGAAAGAATATTAAAAGCAGTAAGGGAAAAAGGTCAAGTAACATATAAAGGGAGACCTATCAGAATCACACCAGACTTCTCGCCAGAAACTATGAAGGCCAGAAGATCCTGGAGTGATGTCATACAGACCCTAAGAGAACACAAATGCCAGCCCAGGTTACTGTATCCAGCAAAACTCTCAATTAACATTGATGGAGAAACCAAGATATTCCATGACAAAACCAAATTTACACAATATCTTTCTACAAATCCAGCACTACAAAGGATAATAAATGGTAAAGCCCAACATAAGGAGGCAAGCTATACCCTAGAAGAAGCAAGAAACTAATCGTCTTGGCAACAAAACAAAGAGAATGAAAGCACACAAACATAACCTCACCTCCAAATATGAATATAAAGGGAAACAATAATCACTATTCCTTAATATCTCTCAATATCAATGGCCTCAACTCCCCAATAAAAAGACATAGATTAACAAACTGGATACGCAACGAGGACCCTGCATTCTGCTGCCTACAGGAAACACACCTCAGAGACAAAGACAGACACTACCTCAGAGTGAAAGGCTGGAAAACAACTTTCCAAGCAAATGGTCAGAAGAAGCAAGCTGGAGTAGCCATTCTAATATCAAATAAAATCAATTTCCAACTAAAAGTCATCAAAAAAGATAAGGAAGGACACTTCATATTCATCAAAGGAAAAATCCACCAAGATGAACTCTCAATCCTAAATATCTATGCCCCAAATACAAGGGCACCTACATACGTAAAAGAAACCTTACTAAAGCTCAAAACACACATTGCACCTCACACAATAATAGTGGGAGATTTCAACACCCCACTCTCATCAATGGACAGATCATGGAAACAGAAATTAAACAGTGATGTCGACAGACTAAGAGAAGTCATGAGCCAAATGGACTTAACGGATATTTATAGAACATTCTATCCTAAAGCAAAAGGATATACCTTCTTCTCAGCTCCTCATGGTACTTTCTCCAAAATTGACCATATAATTGGTCAAAAAACGGGCCTCAACAGGTACAGAAAGATAGAAATAATCCCATGCGTGCTATCGGACCACCACGGCCTAAAACTGGTCTTCAATAACAATAAGGGAAGAATGCCCACATATACGTGGAAATTGAACAATGCTCTACTCAATGATAACCTGGTCAAGGAAGAAATAAAGAAAGAAATTAAAAACTTTTTAGAATTTAATGAAAATGAAGATACAACATACTCAAACTTATGGGACACAATGAAAGCTGTGCTAAGAGGAAAACTCATAGCGCTGAGTGCCTGCAGAAAGAAACAGGAAAGAGCATATGTCAGCAGCTTGACAGCACACCTAAAAGCTCTAGAACAAAAAGAAGCAAATACACCCAGGAGGAGTAGTAGGCAGGAAATAATCAAACTCAGAGCTGAAATCAACCAAGTAGAAACAAAAAGGACCATAGAAAGAATCAACAGAACCAAAAGTTGGTTCTTTGAGAAAATCAACAAGATAGATAAACCCTTAGCCAGACTAACGAGAGGACACAGAGAGTGCGTCCAAATTAACACAATCAGAAATGAAAAGGGAGACATAACTACAGATTCAGAGGAAATTCAAAAAATCATCCGATCTTACTATAAAAACCTATATTCAACAAAATTTGAAAATCTTCAGGAAATGGACAATTTCCTAGACAGATACCAGGTATCGAAGTTAAATCAGGAACAGATAAACCAGTTAAACAACCCCATAACTCCTAAGGAAATAGAAGCAGTCATTAAAGGTCTCCCAACCAAAAAGAGCCCAGGTCCAGACGGGTTTAGTGCAGAATTCTATCAAACCTTCATAGAAGACCTCATACCAATATTATCCAAACTGTTCCACAAAATTGAAACAGATGGAGCCCTACCGAATTCCTTCTACGAAGCCACAATTACTCTTATACCTAAACCACACAAAGACACAACAAAGAAAGAGAACTTCAGACCAATTTCCCTTATGAATATCGACGCAAAAATACTCAATAAAATTCTGGCAAACCGAATTCAAGAGCACATCAAAACAATCATCCACCATGATCAATTAGGCTTCATCCCAGGCATGCAGGGATGGTTTAATATACGGAAAACTATCAACGTGATCCATTATATAAACAAACTGAAAGAACAGAACCACATGATCATTTCATTAGATGCTGAGAAAGCATTTGACAAAATTCAACACCCCTTCATGATAAAAGTCCTGGAAAGAATAGGAATTCAAGGCCCATACCTAAACATAGTAAAAGCCATATACAGCAAACCAGTTGCTAACATTAAACTAAATGGAGAGAAACTCGAAGCAATCCCACTAAAATCAGGGACTAGACAAGACTGCCCACTCTCTCCCTACTTATTCAATATAGTTCTTGAAGTTCTAGCCAGAGCAATCAGACAACAAAAGGAGATCAAGGGGATACAGATCAGAAAAGAAGAGGTCAAAATATCACTATTTGCAGATGACATGATAGTATATTTAAGTGATCCCAAAAGTTCCACCAGAGAACTACTAAAGCTGATAAACAACTTCAGCAAAGTGGCTGGGTATAAAATTAACTCAAATAAATCAGTTGCCTTCCTCTATACAAAAGAGAAACAAGCCGAGAAAGAAATTAGGGAAACGACACCCTTCATAATAGACCCAAATAATATAAAGTACCTCGGTGTGACTTTAACCAAGCAAGTAAAAGATCTGTACAATAAGAACTTCAAGACACTGAGGAAAGAAATTGAAGAAGACCTCAGAAGATGGAAAGATCTCCCATGCTCATGGATTTGCAGGATTAATATAGTAAAAATGGCCATTTTACCAAAAGCAATCTACAGATTCAATGCAATCCCCATCAAAATACCAATCCAATTCTTCAAAGAGTTAGACAGAACAATTTGCAAATTCATCTGGAATAACAAAAAACCCAGGATAGCTAAAGCTATCCTCAACAATAAAAGGACTTCAGGGGGAATCACTATCCCTGAACTCAAGCAGTATTACAGAGCAATAGTGATAAAAACTGCATGGTATTGGTACAGAGACAGACAGATAGACCAATGGAATAGAATTGAAGACCCAGAAATGAACCCACACACCTATGGTCACTTGATTTTTGACAAAGGAGCCAAAACCATCCAATGGAAAAAAGATAGCATTTTCAGCAAATGGTGCTGGTTCAACTGGATGGCAACATGTAGAAGAATGCAGATCGATCCATGCTTATCACCCTGTACAAAGCTTAAGTCCAAGTGGATCAAGGACCTCCACATCAAACCAGACACACTCAAACTAATAGAAGAAAAACTAGGGAAGCATCTGGAACACATGGGCACTGGAAAAATTTCCTGAACAAAACACCAATGGCTTATGCTCTAAGATCAAGAATCGACAAATGGGATCTCATAAAACTGCAAAGCTTCTGTAAGGCAAAGGACACTGTGGTTAGGACAAAACGGCAACCAACAGATTGGGAAAAGATCTTTACCGATCCTACAACAGATAGAGGCCTTATATCCAAAATATACAAAGAACTCAAGAAGTTAGACCGCAGGGAAACAAATAACCCTATTAAAAAATGGGTTCAGAGCTAAACAAAGAATTCACAGCTGAGGAATGCCGAATGGCCGAGAAACACCTAAAGAAATGTTCAACATCTTTAGTCATAAGGGAAATGCAAATCAAAACAACCCTGAGATTTCACCTCACACCAGTGAGAATGGCTAAGATCAAAAACTCAGGTGACAGCAGATGCTGGCGAGGATGTGGAGAAAGAGGAACACTCCTCCATTGTTGGTGGGATTGCAGACTGGTAAAACCATTCTGGAAATCAGTCTGGAGGTTCCTCAGAAAACTGGACATTGAACTGCCTGAGGATCCAGCTATACCTCTCTTGGGCATATACCCAAAAGATGCCTCAACATATAAAAGAGACACGTGCTCCACTATGTTCATCGCAGCCTTATTTATAATAGCCAGAAACTGGAAAGAACCCAGATGCCCTTCAACAGAGGAATGGATACAGAAAATGTGGTACATCTACACAATGGAATATTACTCAGCTATCAAAAACAACGAGTTTATGAAATTCGTAGGCAAATGGTTGGAACTGGAAAATATCATCCTGAGTGAGCTAACCCAATCACAAAAAGACATACATGGTATGCACTCATTGATAAGTGGCTATTAGCCCAAATGCTTGAATTACCCTAGATCCCTAGAACAAACGAAACTCAAAACGGATGATCAAAATGTGAATGCTTCACTCCTTCTTTAAATGAGGAAAAAGAATACCCTTGGCTGGGAAGGGAGAGGCAAAGATTAAAACAGAGACTGAAGGAACACCCATTCAGTGCCTGCCCCACATGTGGCCCATACATATACAGCCACCCAATTAGACAAGATGGATGAAGCAAAGAAGTGCAGACAGACAGGAGCCGGATGTAGATCTCTCCTGAGAGACACAGCCAGAATACAGCAAATACAGAGGTGAATGCCAGCAGCAAACCACTGAACTGAGAATAGGTCCCCTATTGAAGGAATCAGAGAAAGAACTGGAAGAGCTTGAAGGGGCTCGAGACCCCAAAAGTACAACAATGCCAAGCAATCAGAGCTTCCAGGGACTAAGCCACTACCTAAAGACTATACATGGACTGACCCTGGACTCTGACCCCATAGGTAGCAATGAATATCCTAGTAAGAGCACCAGTGGAAGGGGAAGCCCTGGGTCCTGCTAAGACTGAACCCCCAGTGAACTAGTCTATGGGGGGAGGGCGGCAATGGGGGGAGGGTTGGGAGGGGAACACCCATAAGGAAGGGGAGGGGGGAGGGGGATGTTTGCCCGGAAACCGGGAAAGGGAATAACACTTGAAATGTATATAAGAAATACTCAAGTTAATAAAAAAAAAAAAAAAGAAATTCATTTAAATTTTGACAATTATGTTGGGCCAGCAAGAGGGGAAAAGGACTTGCAGAACAAGCTTAACACCCTCACTTTAAACATAGGAATCCATAGATAATGACCCATTACAGAAATTGGCCATCTGGCCTATAAACATGCTGTGGAATCAGAAGACCTACGTGAATACACACACATACAGCACACACACACACACACACACACACACACACACACACGCACACGCACATGCACATGCACACACACACGCACACACACATACACACACAGCCCAAAAAATAATAAACTAATGTTTTTTAAATTTTCTAATATTAATATGTCATGCCCTTTCTTTATTCTGACAACTGATTTATTTTACATATGTGGATTCATGGTTCACAAAATAGTATTCATGATCAATGGCAATTATAAAGGTCAAGTGGACATTTTCATGAGTTCAAGGTTATAAATTTTGAATTTAATATTCCTCAGGACTTGACCACCAAGAATTAGTGTGTGTGATATGGTGTGCATGTGTGTGTGTGTGTGTGTGTGTGTGTGTGTGTGTGTGTCTGTCTGTCTGTCTATATCTTCATGCCTATGTGTTCAAGTGGAAGACAGAGAAAGTAAATAGTATCCTCTTTTATAACTTTCTACACAATTTTCTCAATTCAAAGCCTTTCACTTATACTGATGCTATCTTGCTGTGCACAAGCTCCAGAAATTCTTTCCCTGTCATCATAGCACTGGGGTTATAGCTGTATACAACCATGACTGTTTTAATGTGCGGGCCCAGAAATTTGAATTCTCTTCTTTCTGCAGCAAATTCTTTCCCACACTAGGTTATCTCTTATCATCACTTCTGAGTAATTCTGAAGACTGCTGTTTTCACTCTCTGTAAACTTGGTA
The DNA here is from genome assembly GCF_021556685.1 of Rattus norvegicus. NCBI lineage: Eukaryota > Metazoa > Chordata > Mammalia > Rodentia > Muridae > Rattus > Rattus norvegicus. The sequence continues at coordinate 1,909,845 of NC_141538.1, read as the reverse complement.
AATTATATTTACAGTCAGGATTTGGAATTTCTATGGTCTGATAATAAAACCTACCCCATGTTGACTAAGAACTTTTAGAATGTGGCCATTGCTATTTACTTTTCATAATTTCAAATGTCTCCTCCTAAACAGAAATCAATGTGTTTTGATAATCATAATTTAGAATGTTTCCAACTGATTTAAAATGTTACTTCAAATTTTTAATTCATTTCTTTTTTTTTTTTTTTGTATCATGACATGATTTGGACTTCTGGAAATAGTAAGTTCAAGCAGAAATAAAAGTTTAGACATAATGTATCTACACAGCTAAGGCTTAAGCAGCCAACAAGCATTTCTCTAACTGACATGTTTACAAAGGTGTCCTGTGAAAAAATAAACTAAAAAGTCAGAAATTTTGCTAGTTCAACACTCTGGGTACAAGTAGTTGAAATGACTGATCTTCTCTGTCAGACTGAGGATTTCCTCCCGATGCACTGCAGTGTCAGCAATCAATGTTGTCTCTTTTCTCTTGATCCATCTGACTAATTCCAGATACCTGATCTAACTGAAGCAGTGATTTGAAATATTGCTGCATTCACTGGCCATTTCAGTATAGAAAGAACTGGAAATGATATCAAAAAGGAGGAGACTCAAACTGAGCAAAGCATACTCTAGCTAATGCTGCAAGGTAACATGGTGATCAACATAGTTGGTTTCTGACAGACCTGTGTTTCATCTGTGGATGTCTAAAAGATATAACACTGAAAATCTACATATTCTTAGAGATGTAACATTCCTCCTCTGTTCACTGTGAGGATAAAATTAAATTGATCATGCAATACTCGTAGTGGGAACTATGTCAAACTAATAACCATACATGATAGCAATTGTTATTTGGACTCTCTTCTTGATGCTCTTCTTTCACAGCAAGTCTGTTATCAATTAGTATTCAAAATATAACGGAATGCCTCTACTGAAAACAGTTGCTTATCTAAAACCTAAGAGAATACATATTCTATGAAACTCCACATGACTTTTCCACTTCTTCTTCTTCTTCTTCTTCTTCTTCTTCTTCTTCTTCTTCTTCTTCTTCTTCTTCTTCTTCTTCTTCCTCTTCTCCTCCTCCTCCACCTCTTCTTCCTCTTCCTCCTCTTCTTCCTCTTCCTCCTCCTCCTCCTCTTCATCATCATCTTCTTCTTCTTATTGTTTCTTTTCTTCTCCTCCTTTTTCTTCATTCTTCCTCTTCGTCCGCCTCCCTCCTCCCCTCCTCCTCTTCTTACTCTCTCTCTCTCTCTCTCTCTCTCTCTCTCTCTCTCACACACACACACACACACACACACACACACACACACACTTGCCCTTTCTTAGAAGATCTAGGGTAAGGCAAGCCTCAAACTCCTTATGTATGATAAAATCTTATCCTGAGTCCTGGGATGAACAGCTCAAGTCATTATATCTGGTTAAATTATAGAAGAATGTATATCAGTGCCTTGTACATGCTAGGGATGCATTGTTCTGAAGTTTATCTCCAGCTCCCATCCACTTCCTAAAGCACAACATTTTCTAGCTTTAAATTGTTGAGGCAGCATCTCATGAACATTATGTTGGTTTTAATTTTACTGTGTAATTGAAAATGACCTTGAATTTCTGTTCTTTGCCGCCGTACTTCTCGAATGCTGGAAGTACAGCTGTGTGCTGCCACACTGAGTTTTTTCTTTCTTCCTTGCCAGAAAAATAATTATGAACAATTTATCTAATGTACAAGACATGTGGAGGAGGAGCTGTGACTCAAGATATTTGAGACACACACACACACACACACACACACACACACATTTATATCACAGCTCTGTCTATTCAGTTTTCACAGGTAAAGACACTGTGTGTCATGTACAAAATCCCCATGCAAATTAATTTTAGCTAACAAACCAGTCAAGCATTTTGCTCCTTCCCTTTCTAATTAGTTTGGCATGCTAATCACTATACCACACCTCCTTGACAACTGTTTTGTCTTGCAAATTCACAGATGCACACTCAGTGTAATGGCAGTTGACCAGGAGAGATTTTGCTAAAGTGTGTGTTGTTTTGTTATATCCAGGTTCCGTTAATTAAAATTTCAGACCTATGATATATCCTTATGGAAAACTGCACTTTGTTTACACTGAAAATACTATCTTTTAGAAATATTAAGGGTTGATGCTGAAAAGATGGTTTAGTCAACAAAGGTCTTGCCACACTACATCAAGACCTGAGTTTGAGCACCAGAAACCATGTGCTGCAGCTTGATTTCTATTACTAGGATAAAACATCATAACCACATACAACTTAATACAGAAACACTTTGTCTTAAGATTAGATCATCATAAGGGAAAGTGAAGGCAGAAACTTGAAGACAGAAACCAAAGCTGCCACGAAGAAACACTGCTTAATTGTTTGTTATCCATGGCATTCTCAGCCTGCTATCTTCTACAACCCAAAACAAACTGCCAAGGTGAGGCCCCACAATATTCCTAACTCCAATACTCATTCTTTACATGGAAAAGGCCCAGGAACTAGTCTTTTGGGAACATTTTTGTCAGAAGCCATAGTAGGAGGTATGCTTCAGATTATAATCTGCAACAGTTTTTCTTTATAGGCTAAGCCCAAGAGAATTCATTTTAGGAAAGATTCCTGATATTAATATATGTTTCTTGTTATTATTAAACATATATAGCAATCATTAGGTACTAGCCCACTGGGGTTGGGGATTTAGCTCAGTGGTAGAGCGCTTGCCTAGGAAGCACAAGGCCCTGGGTTTGGTCCCCAGCTCCGGGGGTGAAAAAAAAAAGATAGGCCTACAGGTACTAGCCCACCCCTTTTGAGCAGATAGCTGCAGATCTATGAAGATGTACTCTCTTGCGGTGATGCTATATAGACAAATAGATGACTTCTTAATTCTTAAGGATGATCCTTGAAGAATTACTGAAATATCAGTGATTATTAAGCTCTCTTAATAGTAGTAGTGCTAGTAGATCCCTTTCTGATAGTCAAAACTGCAATGAGAATTCTGTCAGTCTCCCATGTGTCACCAAGTAATTGATTCTTAGACAGTAACCATACTTTCTATTACTCAGAACACATTCCAAGAGATTGTCAAAACAATTAACTAAGGTCACGTAAAGGGAACTAACAATTTATTATAGGTAAAAGAAGATAAAATATCGTCTGGGTTAATCTATACAAAACTTCACTAATAGTTTAGTTATGGTTTTCAACTCTCTATGAACCTGTGAAGATGTGACAGGTGGTTGGATGTTTAACTAGATAATTACTCCTAATGGCTATGCATGTAAACACTCTCAGTTGTAAACTTCTATGTCATTTATGATTTGCTTTTATGTGTGAACGTGTGATGAACTTTTTAACATGTGATCATGTATTCTGAAAGTTGTATAAGTACTGAGGACAAAAAGATGCGAAAGAGAATTTTTCCCTTTTCCCATTCAGGATCTTTCTGCTTTTCCCCTTAGATAGCTTTCAAAAGAAATGTTTTACAACTTAGTAATAAATATTATAATCACTTCTCAAAGTACCCCCCTTTTCCTGTAACTTCTGACTAGCTGGTGGAAAGTTCGATCTGTGCAGTTCCTGCTGAGATAGCACAAAGTCTACTTACTTAATCCTTTGTTGTTTTAGGAAGAAGTGTTAAGTGCCAGAAACTTGCAGTTTCTAGGCAGTTCAGCTACAGTAGCAAGGTAATTTAGTCTCAGATAAGTAAATTTTTTTATTATTACACAGGAACCCTAAATATGTCATAAGACAAAGTCTTATCCCTGTATCTTGTAAGGAAAAGTCGTATCCTCTCCCGATGCTCTTTCCTTTCTCTGCCTTATGAAAAACTGACAAGAAAGAAGACCCTGCCAAAGTTGGCACTGGGCACATTTTCTTTTCAGTTGAAGATTCCTCTTCCCAGATGACCCTAGTTTGTTTCAAGTTGACAAAAGAAAGTAGTCAAGCAGTATGCAATGTAAAACGGAGGACAACTAAAAAATTTCTAATTCTACCAGTGAGAAAATAAGGAAGTTAAGCAGAAATAACTCTTGTGTGCTAGGAATAGTCAGTTTAACCAATTTTCAAGATACAGCTTCTGTTATAAAAACTTATCTCAAGAAGGAGATATTTAAAGGAGACAAAGAGGAACCTTAATGAGAGGATTAAAGGGGGACAGGGATGAGGTGGTAGGCTATTATAGGTACTACTGTGACAGACAAGTAACTATAAACACCCCTTGAATATACATTTGGGACACTACCACTGTAGAACTTTCCTAAGCTACACACACACACACACACACACACAGACACACAGACACACACACACACAGCACACAGACACACACACACACACACACACACACACATTATATGAAAGGAAGATAGATGGAGTCATCAAAGATGAAGTTCTAAATAAATATCATATGTCACCATGTAAAACGTTCGGCCAGGAATGCCTTGCATATTGTTAAATCATTGATGAAAGATGATACCATAGATCACCCCTCCCATCACAGGGCATTTTTCTGGGTATTATTTACTCTCTATAACATGATAATAAATGTATAGTGCTGAGGATAACATACAATGTCAAACATGGAGAAGTAGAGCCAGAGCCCAGATAAATGTTTCATTCCTATTGACTAGTGTTTATGATGCTGGAAGGGAAAAAATATTTAGATATAAGTCCTATAATCTATAACAGTCAGTTGGTTAAAAAATGTACTCACTTAATAGTGGTATAAATGTGTGAATAAACAACCTCTTTTCTTTTACATTGTATTTGAGCCCCACTCTGTGAGACAGAATTCATATCTGATACTGATAAAGTAGCCACAAACCTGAGAATATATATATGTATATGTATATGTATATACGTACATATGTAATATATGAGTTTATTTGTGTATTTGTGTGTGTGTTTTCACATACATTAAGAGAAAAGCAATAATTTTATTATTCTAAAGGAACATAACAATAAAGTGAATGGCTCCTGCTAATGTACTGTTGTTATACGTGTAGATCTGTGCCATGTACAGTCTTCATAAGAGAAGCTTTCTTTCAGTTGAAGGGAACTAATATAGAGTTCAGATAGTGATGGAATTTTGAGCTCTCTATCATAAGTGAGATTTTTATATCATACCCCTTACCTAAAATGTCAGGCATCTGTATGGAAGAGGAGGCAGAAAGAATGAAAGAGCCAGAGGTAGGTGATGACTTCAAAGAAACCGTATTTTCAAAACACAATCATACAGATACACATATGAAGTCATAGGAACTCTGACAGCTTGCACAAGTTCTGAGCAAGCTCAAACCAGATTAAAAAGCTAGCACTGAGAAGGAAACATATATACAAAGTCTCATCCCCAGGCAAGAAGCTGTTGGTGATTGAAACTTGCTGACAAAGTGAAAACCAATTTTCTCCAAAGGAGTTTCATGGTATACCAACTTCACTCACTAGAAAGGAAAAAAAAAAAAAAACATGCCCTGGACTGTTGGGCAGCACTTATTGCCTCTACAATTCTTTGTGTGTCTCTTACATTTCGAGTGTTTTCCCCTTCCCGGTTTCTGGGTCCAAATCCACCTAAACCCTCCCTACCCCTTCTATATGGGCTTCCCCTCCCCACCCTCCCCCCAGTACCACCCTCCCCCCAACAATCACATTCACTAGGTGTCCAGTCTTGGCAGGACCAAGGGCTTCCCCTGCCACTGGTGCTCTTACTAGGCTATTCATTGCTACCTATGAGGTTGGTGCCCAGGGTCAATTCATGTATAGTCTTTGGGTAGTGGCTTAGTCCCTGGAAGGTCTGGTTGGTTGGCATTGTTGTTCATATGGGGTCTCGAGCCCCTTCAAGTTCTTCCAGGTCTTTCTCTGATTCCTTCAACAGGAGTCCTGTTCTCACTTCAGTGGTTTGCTGCTGGCATTTGCCTATGTATTTGCTGTATTCTGGCTGTGTCTCTCAGGAGAGATCTACATCCGGTTCCTGTCGGCCTGCGCTTCTTTGCTTCATCCATCTTATCTAGTTTGGTGGCTGTATATGTATGGGCCACATGTGGGGCAGGCTCTGAATGGGTGTTCCTTCTGCCCCTGTTCTAAACTTTGCCTCTCTATTCCCTGCCAAGGGTATTCTTGTTCCACTTTTAAAGAAGGAGTGAACACATACTGCTCTTATTTTGTGTGTGTGTGTGTGTGTGTGTGTGTGTGTGTGTGTGTGTGTGTGTGTGTGTGATATACATGATAATGTCTGGGTATGTTTGCTGACAGAGGACAGAGGAAGACATAATGCATCTGTCTCTACCACTCTTTCTTTTTCCCATGATACAGGGATACTCTGTCCCAACTTTTACGGACATATTAATAAATCTTTTTCCATAGCTACTCAATTTGAACACATTACTTGTATGGGAATTCCCTTAATTAATTGATTGGCTAATAAAGATGAAAAGAAGCCAATCATTGAATGAGAAGGAGGAGGTGAGTCTTCCGGGTCCTAGAGAGGATAAGGGGACTAAGGAAGAAGAAACAGGCTTTAAACAGGGAGGCAAGAGGGAGAGGAGGCAGGATATAGACTGGGAACTGTTAGCCCTGGTAGCAGCCTCCACCACAAGAAGATTTCTAACATAGAATAATTGGTGAGTTTAGAAGGATAGATTTCACAACTAGTGGTTGTGTCATCTGTTTATTTTAAACAAAGAGTACTGGTGTTTTCCATTCTAAGTGACCTAGATGAGTATGAGGGAAAGAACATAGCCAGGCGGCATTCAGCTAGGGTTTTGAATGGAAAAAGAAGTCAAAGCTCCAGAGGAGAGGAAACCACTGGAGAGCCCAGGCTGGCAAGAATGCTCCCGGAACTGGCTATGGGTGGTGAACTGGCAAGAGAGTGATCTTGGAGATCAGCAGAGGTAGAGCTGGCATTTGTGAGAGAGGTGTTGGCTAGGAAAAACACACAGTCATGGATCTCAGACTCTGTACCAGGGTAGGAACAGAAACCGTCAATGCCAATACATAGCTGACTTTAGCATGGATTCATTTTTAAAGCTACATGGCTACAATTACTCATAACCTCCAAAGTGTGTGAATAGTCCAATGGACATAGTAAGGTTTTTCAAAAATTGGCTTAACATGTGTACCTTTTTCCATCAGCTATACTATAAAGAGTGTGTAAAAAACAAATCTAGCTATAATCCCAGTAAGGAAAATACATATTATTTATTTGTTTTGATGAGCATTCATTTTTTTCTATGCCTTTTACATGTTTTGGTATGTCTTCACAGAAATTCATATTAAAAAATGTTCATACCACAACTTTTGGTCTCAATTTCTCTTCTAGTTTTTTTTATGTGCTATGAAAAACATTAGAACTAAAAGCAACTTGGGAAAGAAAGAGTATTTCTAGATTATACATTTAGGGAAAGGTTGAAGTAGGCTCTTAAAACAGTAACAGTGGAGGATGGCTGTTTGGGGACTCACTCTGGTTTGCTCAGGCTCATACTTAACTAACTTTGTAATACATCCTGAGTGAACCTTCAGAGGGATTGGTACCACCAATAATAGACTGAGTCTTTCTAAATCAATTAGCAAAGCAGTCTCTTACAGACAGGATGTTGAAGACAGATTATTTCATTGAGATGTGTTTTTTGGATGAATCTAGGTCATGTCAAATTGACAAGGCTAGGGAGGTCATACACTTCCTCTATGTCCACAAATGCACACTGATCTGTTTTATACACAGTAGGTTTTTTCAGGAATACATGTTTAATAAATTTAGAAGAAAACTATTAATAACTTTATAGAACTATTACCGTACTTAGAAAATCTCATCATTAGCAATTTTCTGAGGAACCAACACAAGACAAGGGAATTATGGCATTTGAACACACACACACACACACACACACACACACACACACACACACGACTTTATAATAAAGAGACAAAGTTCTGATTTTTCTCTAAGAAGACACCACTGGATTATGTAGAGCTGATTATTATATTTTATAAGCACAGTCAAATAAATTGGTTTTCCTGAAACTCATAAAGTAAGTGTGAACTTACTTATCAAATAGTTTACATACATGCTAGTTATGTATCTGTGAGAATTGGCTACTGAAAAATGTCTAGGTTTCTTTTGGAGATCCTATCTGACATTAGTGTTGTTAGTGAGCTAATGATCATTAAGACAATTTCAGCAACTAAACCAAATACTATAATATTTGAGATTTCAGAGTACAGGATATGTACCAGAGACAAAAGTAAGTTTAATTTACTTAATATTTGTAGGAAACAAGTTTTAGAAAGTTTTATTTTTTTTTACATTTATGGGTACATATATATGGATGTGGACAGATGAAAGAAGTTGCTCAAAAAGTTCAAAAGTTGGCCTTGGATTTTTGACAGTTGAAGTTACAAACTGTTGCTATCCACTAAGTGTGTTTGCTACAAACTGAACTAGAGCCCAGTGAAAAGCTGCAAGCACTGTCAACTACCAAGTGATCTCTCCACATCTTATATAGTATACTTTCAATTATGACCTGAGGCATTATTAAATCTTTCACTGAAAATAGCATGAGCATTTTTCTTACCAGAGGAATCTTTGCTTAAATTTGTTTTTGACAAAATGTGTAAGAAAAGCTATTCACGTTTACACAGTCCCCAAAATAGCTGAAAAGAAACAACACAAGAAAGAGCTTAAACACCACGCATGTGTGCACACACAAACACAGACACACCCTGTTTCTCTCCCTTATACAGTCAACCAATGTTGTGTTGAGACCATTGAGTGCAACCATTGATTGTAAAAGTTTAAATTCACAGAGGATGGAAGGAAGATGGAGGAAGACAAAGATGATCCAGATTCTGTGTGGCATTAAATAGCCCACAGGTAGCTATGAATATCTTATAAGGGATGGATAATTACAGGACAATTTGTCTTATCTAGTTCCAGAGGGAGAAGACTTCATCATGGCTAGGAAATATCAAAGCAGGACGAAAAGCTGCAAGATCACATCTTGTAACAGAAATTCAGAGCAGACAGAGAGAACCAGATGTAAGCTGCCTCAGGCTCCTGTCACCATAGCCAGAGCTGCTCTGACTGCCCTGCCTTCCCTTCCTCCATGAGGCCGGTGTCCTAACTGGCCACTACAAACAAACCATGGATAAGTTGATTTAGTTGAATATGTTGTCACAGCAATGAGAAGAATAACAAATACCATCATCTCCCTGAAATGAGAAGTGCTGGCCACCTCAACAGATTCCTGACTTTTCACAAAGCATTCATTCACAAGAAAGAAGTGAGTCTCTGGTATCATCAAAAGACCAAAGCTGTTAAAAGTCACTATTTGTGCAATTTTCAGGGATGACAAGTTCAGGTTGAAAAGAGAGCATCAAAGTTAGTTATTCAAAAGCTCTTAATGTTGCACAAAGCCGTTTTCACTACAAAGCCTTAATTAAAAGTCACCCCTTAATTATTTATGTTCCACCCAGTGCATTCCATCGATTTCCCTAGAAGTGGCAGCTAACCTTCTGCAGAGTAGAGAGCATTGCATACAGTGACTCAGTGACATTCATTCAGACTACTCCCTGGTTCTTCCAGTCTGCCTTCAACTGCAGAGAAAGCTGAGAGCTCATGAGGACTCTGATGAGATTAAGAGCTAGGAAAGTGCTGGTATTTGGGGATACTCATTTAAGACCCAGAGAAATGTAAAACTCTAAGGTTTTTGTTTGTTTGTATTGTTTTGTTTTTGTTTTTTGATGTTTTAAAAAGTCACCTCACAGGAGAACAATCAGGCTGAGACTAGAACAGATTTTAAAGAACTAATAACAACCGTGATGAAAGAAAAGTGATCAAGTTATCTAATGCAGCCTCCTGGTGAGCAGACTGACTCTGAGGTTGCAGGAGCAACTGTCTGGGAAACTCCAGCCCCTGGCAGGTGAGTTAAGAACACTTGAGAGAGAAGGATCCCAGTCTGGGCCATCTCCATAGCCCCCAAAGCAAAGAGCAAGGATTCGTGGGATTCTTACATTCCTAGCTCTTGGAGAGTGGAAGCAGGAGTAGCAAAGTGCTCAAGGTCATCTTTGGCTACATCAGTGTGTTTGAGGCCAGGCTGAGCTTTGTAACACCTTATCTCAGAAAGCAAACACGCAAAGGAAAATCCCAGAAAATAAACAAATGAGCTGCATAGGCACTCACAACTCCTCCAGCATCCTGACAGGACAGGAGAAATGAGCCGCACAGGCACTCACAACTCCTCCAGCATCCTGACAGGATGAGAGAAATGTCTTTCCACTTGGACATCTATGGCAGGAAAGCTACAGACTGTGAACTTTCACATTTTGATGAGCAGAGGGAAAAATTGAGGATGTATCCTGGTGTCCACGAAGCAGGCCAGCCAACATCTGTGCAGCTGCTGGTGGGAGGTGGTGGGAGAAGGCATTGTGGGAAGCTCTGTGACCAGTGAGACTCAGGATAGGAAAACATCCAGTCTGTTAAACTGAATTTTGGATTCACAAATACGGAGTCAAAAAAAAAAGAAAGAAAAAAAAAAGAAAAGGAATAAAGAAAAAAGAGGTCAGGTTCAGGGCTTTTGGTCTTTCAGTGACTTGAGTGCGGTCCTTGATCCCTTTGGAGTTGAGTTGTGTTCAGGGTGAGAGATATGGATCTATTTTCATTTCTCTGTATGCTGCTATTCACACCATCTGTCTGCCAAGATGCTGACTTTTTCCCCAGTGTGTAATTTTGTTTGCTTTGTCAAAACAAGGTGTTTTTACCTGTATGGTATTACATCTGAATCTGAGTCTTCAATTCTATACATTGATCAATGTGTCTATTATTTCAATAATATGCTTTTTTTTATTACTGTAAAGTTTTTAATACAACTTGAAATCTGGGAAAAAAAGTTTAAATCCATTGTAATGACATGTATTCTGTGTTTTTCTACAGTTTACCATACAAAGTTATTCCTTCAACCATTTCCATGGACATAAATATCAATAATTTATCAATTAAATTCAAATACATTCATTTAATCAATTTCAGGTTGGTTTACCAAATCAACTGCAAGACCTCAACTCAAATATGAGGGACGATTCTACCACAAAAATCATAACTTTTAACAACTTATGGCATCTATAATTTATTATTTGAGTATGTGCTTAGACAATATCCACTGTAAACTTAGCTTGGCTTAAAAGTCATGAACAATATAATGTAGCAGTTTGATCCCGTTCTCCCACACAGCGCCATGCTCCGAGAACTAAGACTCAGACTCAAGATATATTTACAAATGCCTTGACTAATAGTGAGGCTCTTCTCTAACTAGATCACAATTTAGAATAACTGACTTATTTTAACCTATATTCTGTAACATGCCCACTTAACCATGTTCAGGTACTATGTGTCTCTCTCCTCACGTCTTCCAAGGTGAATCTCCTGCCGCATTCCATCTCAGAATTATGATTTCTCCCAGATTTTCCACTTCTTATTTACCACCTAAATAATAATCCGTCAGATTTATTATTAACAAGTGCCATAGTCATATCGATATTAGATATTCTCTCAATAATCCCCCTTTGAAGTACAATAAATGTCTCTATTTCAAATATAAATTGAATAAAATTATAAAAATTATAATAGTTATAAGGTGTGATATATATTTACAATGTCAAGTCCATGGTATGTGGTAATTAAGAAAAATATCCTATTATCTATCCTGTCCTGGTGAGTTCAGAGTTCTGGATCTAAATCACATTTTATCCTAACTTGCATTAACAACCTAACACCATCTTTTTAGGTCTAATAAATCCTCTTAAATATAACAACTTAAGCTTTTATTGAGACTATGATTATCTTGTATTCAACCCCAAAAGACAACTAAGAAGAAATATTTCCTGATTAAGTAGGAAGTGCAGACAAACACTTTCAAAGTTTTAAAAATGGCAGACAGTTGGCTGTCAAGACCACTTCAAAGTATTCTAAGACATTGGAGCACTGTCTTCAGCCCTCTTGTTCAAAGTATCTGACAAACCTTATGTGAAGCAGGAATTACCAAGGATTTGCTTACCCTGTATTGGCAAAGCTTGGCAATCAAGTTCCATGCATTTGTTTTCGTTTTGTTTTCTTTTCTTTTCTGGATGGCATTCTGTCTGCCGATTAAGTTAGGGCACTTTCTTTGCCCAGAGGCTAGCTTGCCACAAATGAAGACAGCTCTAAATGGAGTTTCTTTGGAGCTCATTATCATCTTCTTCTAAGTTTAATGAGGTACAGCTGGGATCTGATATGTTTTGAAAGACCCTCAGACCGAGGAGACTCTCGCTCCAATCCTGAGGACACCCACCAGTCCACAAACAAGCAGGACTCAGTCTTGATGGAAAAACAAAGAGGTTTACTTTGGGATACCAATGCACTGGGGCTTGACACGGTCCTCACGCAGAAGGAATGTGAAAAGCCCAGACCAGCAGAAATGTACAGCTCATATAATCATTTAAGTTTACCCAGTTTCATTAGCTCAGCTAAGTTCATATGTGAGAAAATTTTAAGATGGCAGCATTGAATAACCACTCTGCTCATATTTTGACCTTATATTCTGGTTTTCTTACATTTTTATGTCAATCTTACTTTTTTAACATTATTCTTATTTTTGTATGCCTATGACAGTGTTAGTATATGTGCCTTGATCTTATGTACAAGACAGAATACAGTTTGTGGTGTTAGAGCTTCCCTTCCACGTAGAAGAACTAGGAATCAATAAAACTGCCAGGTTTGGTGGCAAACATCTTACCTGTGTGGTATACTGTTCTGAATGACAATTTCAAATAACCATTCAGCCTTCCTGATTTCTCACCAGAAACTAGATAAAGTCTGAATCACTAAATTCTTATACAAACACCACCAAATTTAGAAGAATGAAACATAAATAATGAAAAATTAGTGACAGTGGTAAACCGCTAATTGTTGATGTGTGTTCTGTTGCTATGTATGATGTTAAATACTACAAAATCTGTTTGTTCCCAGGAATGTGGAGATCCTCACATGCACCAACTGATGCTAATATAACTTTCCTCCTTAGTTTAAAACTATTGTATGAATAATGATGCCTACAGTCTATAGCTGAGCTGAAGAGAGGCAGGCAGAGATGCAGTTCCTGGGCCTGAAGTCTGATGCAGAGACCATGAGGAGGAGATCAGAGAGAAGAAGAAAGAAGGAGATGCCATGAAGTAGATGGTTCATGAGAACATGGGCATGAGGGCTGGCCATTTGGAATAAGAGTAGCCTACCTGAATCATGGAAAGTTATATCTCAGAGTTATTGATAGGGAAGTAGACATAATGGAGAGTTGATATCTACCCAGCTTTAATGCTACTAAGTCTTACAATAAATATGAAGGTTTTGTGTCTTTTATTTGGGAACTAAATGATCTAAGGTGGTGTAGAAACCCCCACATAATATTTATACCACAAGAAATAAGCAAATGTCTGCTAAAAACAATTACATAAGATCCATTTCGATAATATCATCTCACCCTACTATGCAGTGTGATACACAGATATAGTGAAATTTCCCAGTGACACTACAGCCAGGATCAACAGTTTTGAAACAAAAAAGAATCTATTTCTCCTGCTGAGTTTTTTCATTCACACTGCAGTGTAATATATTCCACTTTGACTAGTTGTAAACTTTCCTCTGCTAAAGCCAGAATTTTGGTAGTAAGAATTATTTTCAGAAATTCAATGTTTGATTTAAAAGTCAGAAAATAGTTTCCATAGACAAGAAGTTTTATGTACAAAATGAATGTAACAGAATTTTTCCAGCCCTCTGAGACAGCTAGTGTATATTGAGCACAGAATTGCTCAGTTGAATTAAAATGATTTTCATACTTGAAAGAGCTAAATAATTTATGTTACTTTCATTGTCTTTTGAGCTAATGATTTTCTTAGCAGAATTTTTTTTTATTTCTAAAGAACTTGAGGAATGAAAACCTCATTCCAAATTTTCAGTGGAACATGCACACACACACATACACACACACACACACACACACACACACACATACATCTGTGTATTCATGACTGTCTTTTCAGAATACTTATCAAATATGTTTATAAGGTTGTGGATAATTGGATCAGCATCTATGAGCACTTACTGCTATTGCAGAGAACTGGGGTTGGTTCAGAGCACATATATCAGGCTGATTACAACTGCCTATTTCAGGTACAAGGATGTTATGCCTCTTCTTGGGTTCCAGGATATGTGTGATACACATGAACTCATACAGGCACAGAGAAACAGACACAAACACATGCATGCACACTTTAACAAAAAATCTAATTAAAAAATGTATTCATAGTGCAGTAGAGTTTGCTCAGTGCTTCTGCCAAGCCTGTGGACCTGATAGTGTCCATGGTTTATCCCCATGAACAACATGGAGGAATAGGAGAACTGAGTACAAGTTGTCCTCTGACCTCCAACAAACATGGTTTGGTTTAAGTGCATCCACACACACACAAATAAACAAATATAAGTATTATTTAAATTTTAATTTATACAAGCTAAAATTTGTAGAATATTTTAACACAAATGTTATTTTTTTAATGAGTAATATCTCTAGAAAATTCAAGTTCATGAACAGCTATAAGCATGCCAATCCCTACTATGTCTAAGTGGTTGTGAAGAAATCTGTAACTCGTGGTAACTATCTCAAGCTTGATAGTGTTCTATTCATATCTTATATTCTATATAAGGGGTAGTAGATTATTTGGTAAAGTAAATATCTGTCTAGACTGAGAACTTGAGTTTGATGCTACAAGAAAACGTGTTAAAAACTTATGGATAGCAGACTCTCCCCCACCTCCCCACAATTAAGTTTTTTTGAGCTGTCCTAGAGATCTCACTTGCTTCCAGGTCAGCTGTCTCACAAATGACTATAACTACATTCCCAGGGAAATTGGATATTCTCTTCTAGTCTCAGATAGCACCATCTCACATATATATTAATTAAATTATGAATGTACAAAATTGCTCTCTCCTCCAGCTGAGCACGATGCCCAAAGGAAAGAAGGCCAAGGGGAAGAAGGTGGCCCCGGCCCTCACCGTGGTCAAGAAACAGGAGGCCAAAAACTTGGTCAATCCTTTGTTTGAGAAAAGGCCTAAGAACTTCGGCATTGGACAGGACATCCAGCCCAAAAGAGATCTCACATGCTTCGTCAATGGCCCTGCTACATCAGGCTACAGCAAGAGGCATCCTCTATCAGCAGCTCAAAATATCTCCTGCCATCAACCAGTTCACCCAGGCAAACAGCAACTCATCTGCTTAAGCTTGCCCACAAGTACAGGCCAGAGACAAAGCAGGAGAAGAAGCAAAGGCTGCTGGCCCACGCTGAGAAGAAAGCTGTTGGTAAAGGGGACATCTCAACTAAGAGACCACTTGTCCTAGGAGCAGGGGTCAATACAGTCACCACCTTGGTGGAGAACAAGAAGGCTCAGCTGGTGGTGATTGCCCATGATGTAGACCCCATTGAGCTGGTGGTTTTCCTGCCGACCCTTTTTCGAAAGAAGTGGGTGCCCTACTGCATCATCTAAGGAAAAGCCAGTCTGGGGCGCCTGGTCCACAGGAAGACATGCACCACTGTTGTCTTCACACAGGTTAACTGGGAAGACAAGGGTGCTCTGGCTAAGCTGGTGGAAGCTATTAGGACCAATTATAATGACAGATATGACAAGATCCGCCGCCACTGGGGAGGCAACGTCCTGGGTCCTAAGTCTGTGACTCGCATTGCCAAGTTGGAAAAGGCAAAGGCCAAGGAACTCGACACTAAACTGGGTTAAATGTACACTTAAGTTTTCTGTACTTAAATATAATTACAAAATTTTTAAAAAGTACAAAATTAAATACAGATGTGGTGATACATTCTTGCAAGCTCAGAGGGGAAGAAATCTGTGATCTATGTCTCAGTGGTCACTCAAGCATATTTGTTCTAGGTGGAAGATGAGACACTGTCTCAAGAATTTTTTGTTAGATGATTTGACTTACATATATCTGCGGTCTTGGTTTAAATTAGTATATCAATGTGGTAGAATTCAGTTATCCAAATGGATGCCCTTCCCATTGCTGCCATGATCCTCCATGACATTTGTTCTTCACTAAAGTGCCGTCTGTGCAAAACTGAGAATCAGTAGAGAAACTAGTGCAGATTTACACCATTAGGGAAAATATTTCTAAATATATCATGAACAGGAAAAGATCCATTTTTCCAAATCATTAATTCTCATTAATAAAGAGAATGTTAGCAAGGCAGATTTATGGAGAAATCTTTCCCAAATAGAACAGAAGTGTATGTGTGCCTAAAATTTCTTTTCTACAGAGATGTGCAATGAATTTCCTGTTCTGCATCACCAGAAACTGAGGAATTCTATTTTTTTTAGATTGGCATCAAGGTTTATTTTTATTTTTTTTAAAGATTTATTTGTTTATTTTATAAGTACTCTGCTGCTGTCTTCAGACATACCAGAAGAGGGAATCGAATCCCATTACAGATGGCTGTGAGCCACCATGTGATTGCTGGGAATTGAACTCAGGACCTCTGGAAGAGCGGTCAGTGCTCTTAACCACTAAGCCATCTCTCTGGCCCTTATTTTTTTTAATACAAAATGACAAAACCTTTTTAATATGCAACCCATCTTAAAAATAAAACAGGACATTTTTTTACTGGGTTTCTTTTTTTTCTTCCATCTTTATTAACTTGAGTATTTCTTATTTACATTTCGATTGTTATTCCCCTTCCCCGTTTCTGGGCCAACATCTCCCTAACCCCACCTCTCCCCTTCTATATGGGTGTTCCCCTCCCCATCCTCCCCCGAGTACCACCCTCCCTCTTACAATCACCTTCACTGGGGGTTCAGTCTTGGCAGGAACAAGGGCTTCCCCTGCCACTGGTGCTCTTACTAGGATATTCATTGCTACCTATGAGGATGAAGCCAAGGGTCAGTCAAGGTATAGTCTTTGGGTAGTGGCTTAGTCCCTGGAAGCTCTGGTTGATTGGCATTGTTGTTTACATGGGGTCTCGAGCCCCTTCAAGCTCTTCCGGTCCTTTCTCTGATTCCTTCAACTGGGGTCTTGTTCTCAGTTCAGTGGTTTGCTGCTGGCATTCGCCTATGTATTTGCTGTATTCTGGCTGTGTCTCTCAGGAGAGATCTACATCCGGTTCCTCTCGGTCATCCATCTTATCTAATTGGGTGGCTGTATATGTATGGGCCACATGTGGGGCAGGCTCTGAATGGGTGTTCCTTCTGCCTCTGTTCTAAACTTTGCCTTCCTATTCCCTCCCAAGGGTATCCTTTTTCCCCTTTTACAGAAGAACTGAAGCATTCGCATTTAGGTCATCCTTCTTGAGTTTCATGTGTTCTGTGCATCTAGGTTAATTCAAGCATTTGGGCTAATATGCACTTATCAGTGATTGCATGGTAATGTGTCTTTTTCTGTGATTGGGTTACCTCACTCAGGATGATATTTTCCACTTCCCTCCATTTGCCTATGAATTTCATATAGTCATTGTTTTTGATTGCTGAGTAATATTCCATTGTGTAGATGTACCACATTTTCTGTATCCATTCCTCTGTTGAAGGGCATCTGGGTTCTTTCCAGTTTCTGGCTATTATAAATAAGGCTGCTATGAACATAGTGGAGCACGTGTCTTTGTTATACGTTGGGGCATCTTTTGAGTATATGCCCAAGAGAGGTATAGTTGGGTCCTCAGGTAGTTCGATGTCCAATTTTCAGAGGAACCTTCAGAATGAGTTCCAGAATTGTTGTACCAGTCTGCAATGCCACCAACAATGGAGGGGTGTTCCTCTTTCTCCACATCTTCGCCAGCATTTCCTGTCACCTGAGTTTTTGATCTTAGGCATTCTGACTGGTGTGAGGTGAAATCTCAGGGTTGTTTTGATTTGCATTTCCCTTATGACTAAAGATGTTGAACATTTCTTTAGGTGTTTCTCAGGCATTTGGCATTCCTCAGCTGTGAATTCTTTGTTTATCTCTGAACACCATTTTTTTTCTTTTTTTCTTTTTTTTTGGAGCTGAGCACCGAACCCAGGGCCTTGCACTTACTAGGCAAGTGCTCTACCACTGAGCTAAATCCCCAACCCCTAAACCCCATCTTTTAATAGGGTTGTTTCCCTGCAGTCTAACTTCTTGAGTTCTTTGTATATTTTGGATATAAGGCCTCTCTCTATCAGTTGTAGGATTAGTAAAGATCTTTTCCCAATCTGTTGGTTGTTGTTTTGTCCTAAAACAATGTTCTTTGCCTGACAGAAGCTTTGCAGTTTTATGAGATCCCATTTGTCGATTCTTGTTCTTCGAGCATAAGCCATTGGTGTATTGTTCAGGAAATCCCACTAAAATCTCCAGTGCCCATGTATTCGAGATGCTTCTCCACTTTTTCCTCTATTGGTTTGAGTGTGTCTGGTTTGATGTGGAGGTCCTTGATCCACTTGGACTTAACCTTTGTACAGGCTTATAAGCATGGATCTTTCTGCATTCTTCTACATGCTGACCTTCAGTTCAATCAGCATCATTTGCTGAAAATGCTATCTTTTTTCCATTGGATAGTTTAGGCTCCTTTGTCAAAAATCAAGTGACCACAGGTGTGTGGGTTCATTTCTGGGTCTTCAGTTCTGTTCCATTGGTCTATCTGTCTGTCTCTGTACCAATACCATGCAGTTTTTATCACTATTGCTCTGTAATACTGTTCAGGGATAGTGATTCCCTCGGAAGTCCTTTTATTTTTGAGGATAGTTTTAGCTATCTTGGGTTTTTTTTTTTTGAACAACTAAGTTTTCTTTTCTTTTCTTTTCTTTTTTTTTTTATTAACTTGAATATTTCTTATATACATTTCGAGTGTTATTCCCTTTCCCGGTTTCCGGGCAAACATCCCCCTCCCCCCTCCCCTTCCTTATGGGTGTTCCCCTCCCAACCCTCCCCCCATTGCCACCCTCCCCCCATAGACTAGTTCACTGGGGGTTCAGTCTTAGCAGGACCCAGGGCTTCCCCTTCCACTGGTGCTCTTACTAGGTTATTCATTGCTACCTATGGGGTCAGAGTCCAGGGTCAGTCCATGTATAGTCTTTAGGTAGTGGCTTAGTCCCTGGAAGCTCTGGTTGCTTGGCATTGTTGTACTTTTGGGGTCTCGAGCCCCTTCAAGCTCTTCCAGTTCTTTCTCTGATTCCTTCAACAGGGGACCTATTCTCAGTTCTGTGGTTTGCTGCTGGCATTCGCCACTGTATTTGCTGTATTCTGGCTGTGTCTCTCGGGAGCGATCTACATCCGGCTCCTGTCGGTCTGCACTTCTTTGCTTCATCCATCTTGTCTAATTGGGTGGCTGTATATGTATGGGCCACATGTGGGGCAGGCTCTGAATGGGTGTTCCTTCAGTCTCTGTTTTAATCTTTGCCTCTCCCTTCCCTGCCAAGGGTATTCTTTTTCCTCATTTAAAGAAGGAGTGAAGCATTCACATTTTGATCATCCGTCTAGAGTTTCGTTTGTTCTAGGGATCTAGGGTAATTCAAGCATTTGGGCTAATAGCCACTTATCAATGAGTGCATACCATGTATGTCTTTCTGTGATTGGGTTAGCTCACTCAGGATGATATTTTCCAGTTCCAACCATTTGCCTACGAATTTCATAAACTCGTTGTTTTTGATAGCTGAGTAATATTCCATTGTGTAGATGTACCACATTTTCTGTATCCATTCCTCTGTTGAAGGGGATCTGGGTTCTTTCCAGTTTCTGGCTATTATAAATAAGGCTGCTATGAACATAGTGGAGCATGTGTCTCTTTTATATGTTGAGGCATCTTTTGGGTATATGCCCAAGAGAGGTAGAGCTGGATCCTCAGGCAGTTCAATGTCCAATTTTCTGAGGAACCTCCAGACTGATTTCCAGAATGGTTTTACCAGTCTGCAATCCCACCAACAATGGAGGAGTGTTCCTCTTTCTCCACATCCTCGCCAGCATCTGCTGTCACCTGAGTTTTTGATCTTAGCCATTCTCACTGGTGTGAGGTGAAATCTCAGGGTTGTTTTGATTTGCATTTCCCTTATGACTAAAGATGTTGAACATTTCTTTAGGTGTTTCTCAGCCATTCGGCATTCCTCAGCTGTGAATTCTTTGTTTAGCTCTGAACCCCATTTTTTAATAGGGTTATTTGTTTCCCTGCGGTCTAACTTCTTGAGTTCTGTGTATATTTTGGATATAAGGCCTCTATCTGTTGTAGGATTGGTAAAGATCTTTTCCCAATCTGTTGGTTGACGTTTTGTCCTAACCACAGTGTCCTTTGCCTTACAGAAGCTTTGCAGTTTTATGAGATCCCATTTGTCGATTCTTGATCTTAGAGCATAAGCCATTGGTGTTTTGTTCAGGAAATTTTTTCCAGTGCCCATGTGTTCCAGATGCTTCCCTAGTTTTTCTTCTATTAGTTTGAGTGTGTCTGGTTTGATGTGGAGGTCCTTGATCCACTTGGACTTAAGCTTTGTACAGGGTGATAAGGATGGATCGATCTGCATTCTTCTACATGTTGCCCTCCAATTGAACCAGCACCATTTGCTGAAAATGCTATCTTTTTTCCATTGCATGGTTTTGGCTCCTTTGTCAAAAATCAAGTGACCATAGGTGTGTGGGTTCATTTCTGGGTCTTCAATTCTATTCCATTGGTCTATCTGTCTGTCTCTGTACCAATACCATGCAGTTTTTATCACTATTGCTCTGTAATACTGCTTGAGTTCAGGGATAGTGATTCCCCCTGAAGTCCTTTTATTGTTGAGGATAGCTTTAGCTATCCTGGGTTTTTTGTTATTCCAGATGAATTTGCAAATTGTTCTGTCTAACCCTCTGAAGAATTAGATTGGTATTTTGATTGGGATTGCATTGAATCTGTAGATTTCTTTTGGTAAAATAGCCATTTTTACTATATTAATCCTGCCAATCCATGAGCTTGGGAGATCTTTTCATCTTCTGAGATCTTCAATTTCTTTCTTCAGAGGCTTGAAGTTCTTATCACACAGGTCTTTCTGTTGCTTGGTTAAAGTCACACCGAGGTATTTTATATTATTTGTGACTACTATGAAGGGTGTCGTTTCCCTAATTATTTTCTCAGCTTGTTTCTCTTTTGTGTAGAGGAAGGATACTGATTTATTTGAGTTAATTTTATACCCAGCCACTTTGCTGAAGGTGTTAATCAGGTTTAGGAGTTCTCTGGTGGAACTTTTGGAATCCCTTAAGTATACAATCATATTGTCTGCAAATTGTGATATTTTGACTTCTTCCTTTACAATCCATATACCTTTGATCTTCTTTTGTTGTCTGATTGCTCTGGCTAGGATTTTGAGAACTATATTGAATAAGTAGGGAGAGAATGGGCAGCCTTGTCTAGTCCCCGATTTTAGTGGGATTGCTTCAAGTTTCTCTCCATTTAGTTCAATGTTAGCTACTGGTTTGCTGTAATGGCTTTTACTAATTTTAGGTATGGGCCTTGAATTCCTATTCTTTTCAGGACTTTTATCATGAAGGGGTGTTAAATTCTGTCAAATGCTTTCTCAGCATCTAATGAAATGATTGTGTGGTTTCCTCCTTTCAGTTAGTTTATATAATGGATTACATTGTTGGTTTTCTGTATATTAAACCATCCCTGCATGCCTGGGATGAAGCCTACTTGATCATGGTGGATGATTGTTTTGATGTATTCTTGGATTCAGTTTGCCAGAATTTTATTGAGTATTTTAGCGTCGATATTCATAAGGGAAATTGGTCTGAAGTTCTCTTTCTTTGTTGGGTCTTTGTGTGGTTTAGGCATAAGAGTAACTGTGGCTTCATAGAAGGAATTCAGTAGCACTCTATCTGTTTCAATTTTGTGGAGTAGTTTGGATAGTACTGGTATGAGGTCTTCTATGAAGGTCTGATAGAATTTTGCACTGAACCCATCTGGACCTGGGCTGTTTTTGGTTGGGAGAGCTTTAATGACTGCTTCTATTTCTTTAGGAGTTATGGTGTTGTTTAAATGGTTTATCTTTTCCTGATTTAACTTCAGTACCTATTATCTGTCTAGGAAATTGTCCATTTCCTGAAGATTTTCAAGTTTTGTTGAACATAGGCTTTTGTAGTAGGATCTGATGATTTTTGAATTTCCTCTGATTCTGTAGTTATGTCTCCGTTTTCATTTCTGATTTTGTTAATTTGGACACACTCTCTGTGTCCTCTTGTTAGTCTGGCTAAGGGTTTATCTATCTTGTTGATTTTCCCAAGAACCAACTTTTGGTTCTGTTGATTCTCTGTATGGTCCTTTTTGTTTCTACTTGGTTGATTTCAGCTCTGAGTTTGATTATTTCCTGCCTTCTACTCCTCCTGGGTGTATTTGCTTCTTTTCATTCTAGAGCTTTTCAGTGTGCTTTCAAGCTTCTGATGTATGCTCTCTCCTGTTCTTTCTGCAGACACTCAGAGCTATGAGTATTCCTCTTAGCACAGCTTTCATTGTGTCCCATAAGTTTGGGTATGCTGTACTTTCATTTTCATTAAATTCTAAGAAGTCTTTGATTTCTTTTTTATTTCTTCCTTGACTAGGTTATCATTGAGTAGAGCATTGTTCAACTTCCATGTATATGTGGGCCTTCTTCCCTTATTGTTATTGAAGACTGGCTTTAGCCCATGGTGGTCTGATAGGATGCATGGTATTATTTCTATATTTCTGTATCTGTTCAAGCATGTTTTATGACCAATTATATGGTCAATTTTGGAGAAAGTACCATGAGGCGGTGAAAAGAAGGTATATCCTTTGGTGTTAGGATAGAATGTTCTATCAATATCTGTTAAGTCCATTTGGTTCATGACTTCTCTTAGTCTGTCTATGTCTCTGTTTAATTTCTGTTTCCATGATATGTCCATTGATGAGAGTGGGGTGTTGAAATCTCCTACTATTATTGTGTGAGGTACAATGTGTGCTTTGAGCTTTAGTAAGGTTCCTTTTATGTACGTAGGTGACCTTGTATTTAGAGAACAGATATTTAGGATTGAGAGTTCATCTTGGTGGATTTTTCCTTTGATGAATATGAAGTGTTCTTCCTTATCTTTTTTGAAGACTTTCAGTTGAATATTGATTTTATTCGATATTAGAATGGCTACTCCAGCTTGCTTCTTCAGACCATTTGCTTGGAAATTTGTTTTCCAGCCTTTCACTCTGAGTTAGTGTCTGTCTTTGTCTCTGAGGTGTGTTTCCTGTAGGCAGCAGAATGCAGGGTCCTCGTTGCATATCCAGTTTGTTAATCTATGTCTTTTTATTGGGGAGTTGAGACCGTTGATCTTGAGAGATAATAAGAAATAGTGATTATTGCTTCCTGTTATTTTCATATTTCGATGTGAGATTATGTTTGTGTGCTTTTCTTCTCTTTGTTTTGTTGCCAAGACGATTAGTTTCTTGCTTTTCCTAGGTTGTAGCTTGCCTCCTTATGTTGGGCTTTACCATTTATTATCCTTTGTAGGGCTGGATTTGGAGAAAGATATTGTGTAAATTTGGTTTTGTCATGGAATATCTTGGTTTCTCTATCTATGTTAATTGAGAATTTTGCTGGATACAGTAACCTGGGCTGGCATTTGTGTTTTCTTAGGGTCTGTATGACATCTGTCCAGGATCTTCTGGCTTTCATAGTCTCTGGTGAGAAATCTGGTGTGATTCTGATAGGTCTGCCTTTATATGTTACTTGACCTTTTTCCCTTACTGCTTTTAATATTCTTTCTTTATTTTGTGTATTTGGTGTTTTGACTATTATGTGACAGGAGGATTTTCTTTTCTGGTCCAATCTATTTGGAGTTCTGTAGGCTTCTTGTATGTTTATGGGCATTTGTTTCTATAGGTTAGGGAAGGTTTCTTCTATGATTTTGTTGAAGATATTTGCTGATACTTTGAGCTGGGAGTCTTCACTCTCTTCTGTACCTATTATCCTTAGGTTTGATCTTCTCGTTGAGTCCTGGATTTCCTGTATGTTTTGGCCCAGTAGATTTTTCTGTTTTACATTGTTTTTGAGTGTTGTGTCGATGATTTCTATGGTATCTTCTGCTCCTGAGATTCTCTCTTCTATCTCTTGTATTCTGTTGGTGATGCTTGTATCTATGGCTCCTTGTCTCTTCCTTTGGTTTTCTATATCCAGGGTTGTTTCCCTTTTTGCTTTCTTTATTGCTTCTATTTCCATTTTTAATTACTTCAACTGTTTGATTGTGTTTTCCTGGAATTCTTTTGGGGATTTTTGTGATTCCTCTCTATAGGCATCTACTTATTTATTTATGCTTTCCTGTGTTTCTCTAAGGGAGTTCTTTATGTCTTTCTTGAAGTCCTCCAGCATCATGATCAAATGTGATTTTAAATCTAGATCTTGCTTTTCTGGTGTGTTTCGATATTCAGTGTTTGCTTTGGTGGGAGAATTGGGCTCCGATGATGCCATGTAGTCTTGGTTTCTGTTGCTTGTGTTCCCGACCTTGCCTCTCACCATCAGGTTGTCTCTGGAGTTACCTTGTTCTGCTATTTCTGACAGTGGCTAGACCGTCCTATAGGCCTGTGTGTCAGGAGTGCTGTAGACCTGTTTTCTTTCAGCCAGTAATGGGAACAGACTGTTCTGCTTTCAGGCCTGTAGTCTTTCATGTCTACTGGTCTTCAGCTGTTCCTGTGGGTCTGTGGCCTGAGTTCACCAGGCAGGTCGCTTGGAGCAGAAAAGTTGGTCTTACCTGTGGTCCTGCGGATGAAGTTGCTCATGGGTGGTTGCTTTTGAGCTCTCCATGAGAGCGGCAACCAGGAGGGCCTGCGCTGCCTTTTCCAGGAGGCCCCCTGCACCGCGGTCCCAGATGGCATTTAGGTGTTTTCCTCTGGAGTAAGAAATGTGGGCAGAGTGCACACACTTCTGGCTTCCCAGGTGTGTCTGCCCCTCTGAAGTTTTAGCTCTCCCTCCCACGGGATTTGGGTGCATAGAACTGTTTGCCGGGTCCCTTCAGGTCCGGGTGGTGTCTGGCCTGCAGTGGACCTGCCACTTGAGTGCGAGAGGCATTCTTTTTCAAAACATTTTTTTTTACAATGTGCCAGAATGAATGGCAAAATAAAATCGACAAGTTGAAAATAAAATGTCAGAAATAAAAATCAATAATGATTCATAACTGTATGAAAACATTATATGGGATATAATGTAAATTATTGAGATTTAAAAACCTACATAGCTAACACATCTGGAAAAAATAAGAATAGAAGATTTGACCCAAATTTCAAGACTTCATAATTTTGTCTTGCTAAGTAAAGCTTATAATACTTACGATTAATTACTAATGACTTAATCCATATCTAAGGAAGAAGATGAGGCAGATGACCAGCCTGCTCCCTCTCATATCCCACAAATTTCCCAGGAATTCTGCCCTATCCAGTGATACAGGAAGGTTGCTCTAACCAGGGACACAGGATGCTTGCACTATCCAAGTTCAAAGGAGCCCCTCCCCTTCATTGAGAGACAGCACTTCTTGTCTTCCAGGAGGCCTGCTCTAACCCATGTCACAGAGCTCTCCAGCTCCCAAGGAGGCCATCTCTAGTCACAGACACCCAGCCCAGTTAACACCACAGGTGACCAGGTGGCAAGCAACAGAAGCCAATGTAATTTGGCAACAATGAAACCCAGCTCTCTCACCACAGCAAGCCTTAAATACCCTAACATAGGTGAAAGGCAATATACTGACATAAAATTCCATTCCATTATATTGATAGAGGCCTTCAAGAAGAATACAAATAGTATCCTTAAAGAAATATAGGAAACACAGGCATAGAGGTAGAAAATGCCTACCAATGAAACAGTCCTCTGCTGCTGGGGGTATTGAAAACTGGTACAAACTCTCTGGCAATCAATCTGGTGATTCCTGAGAAAACTGGAAATGATTCTTCCTGAAGAGCCAGCTATACTACTCCTGTATATATACCCTAAAGATGCTACACCATATTTCATGGACATGTACTCCATTATGTTACGGCCTATGTTCACCTTATTTATAATAGCCAGAACCTGGAAGCTTACAGATGTCCCTCAACTGAAGAATATGTACAGAGAATGTGACTCATTTGCATAATGGAACACTATTCAGCTAATAAAAACAAGGATATCATGAATTTGCAGGTAAATGGATGGAACTAGAAAATATCATCCTGATTGAAGTAACCCAGACCAAAAAGAACAAGGGTATATACTCACTGATACATGAAAATAAAACAAAAAGTACAGAATATCCAGGATACGACCCATAGACACTAAAAGTTTAACAAAAAAAAAAAAAGGGAGGTGGAAGGGGACAGGATCAGGTTTGGAGAGATGGGAGAAAGAGAAAATCCCAGAAGACCAGGAGAATAAATGAAAATATCCAGTTTCTGGCAGTTGAAGGTTGGAGGTGGGTGCTTCTAGAAAGTTCCAGAGACCTGGGATATGAGAGACTCCTGGGACTAAATGTGAGTGATCTTAGTCAAAATATGCAACAGTGTGGAGAGGGAACTCAAAGAGTCAACCTCCAGTAGATAGAGTGTATCCCAAGTGAAGGGAACTGGTTACCAACCCACAGTCAAAATTTCTGATCCAGAATTGTTTCTATCTAGAAGAATTACAAGGACAAAAATTTAGAAGAGACTGAAGGAAAGGCTGTAAAGTGATCAGCTCAAGTTGGAATCCATCTTGCATTTTGGTTGGGGGGCAGCAAGACCTGAGACAATTACTGATCTTACAGACAGGAGTCTAGCATGGCATCCTCTGAAAGGCATTACCAGAAGCTGACTGAGACAGATTCAGACACCCAACCATTGGACAGAAGTCAGGGACTCCTATGGAGGTATTAAGGGAAGGAGTGAAGGAGCTGAAGGGGAGGGCAACCCCATAGGAAGACCAGTAGGTCAACTAACCCAGACCCTTGGGAACACTCAGGGACTGAGGCACCAACCAGGAGCATACACAAGCTGGACAATGGCCTCCAGCACATACATAAGACTGTCTAATCTTGTCTTAGTGAGAGAGGATGCACCTAATTCTGGAGAGACTTGAGGCCCCAGGGCAAGGAGATATCTGGGATGTGGGGAGCACACTCTTAGAGGCAAGGGAGAGGGAGAATGTGATGAGGAACTGGGGAAGGTGGGACTGGGAGGAGAGGGTAATAAATGGACTGTAAATAATGAAATATTAAATAAAGATGAATGTGATTTGCTGTTTGATGTGTATGAAAAACAATCCATGTGTTTCTTGTTATCAATTAAGTTTTATTGTTTAATATGTATACAATGCTGCTAGGAGGTACAGGATGATATTTCTATACATGTTCAAACTGTGTAATTAAATAACTATCCAATTTTCTTATCTGACAGTGTAAGGAAATGGAACAAGATGGCTTTCCTGGTAAAGGCATTTACCACTAACCTGATGACCTGAGATTGATCTCTGGACCCGACACTTTAGAGGGAGAGGAATGAATGCTGCAAGTTGTCCTCTGACCTCCACATTCTTATGGTTGCATTTGTGTACCTACCTCCACAAAACACAATAAACACATGAGATGTTTAAGATGGAGAGCATACTTCTGTGTTATAAAGCAAAATTCCTAAAACACTGCTTGGGATATGATAATCTCTGATCCTTGGCAATACCTCTCCTTTAGGAATGTCTTCTGCTATATCTCCACACAGGAAAGGCAAAAGTATGTGATGAAGATGTGAAAAAATAAATCAAATCTGTCTCTGTGACTCGGCTGCTCTCTAATTCTCAACATGGTATAGAACAGCTCTTCTCATTTCATAATGTATTTAATTCATGTTGAAATTATGCTAGCAAAATTTGAGATATACAAATACTGAGGGATGATAATGTATTCATTAATATTAATTGTCAGTATGACAGGATCTAGATTCACTTAGGAAACAAATCCCAGACAATGACTCTAAGGGAGGATTATGACTGTCCTAACTAAGGTGAGAATACTCTGAATGTGGACTGCACCATTCAATGGGCTGCAGTCATGAATAGAATAAAAAGGAGTAGTTGAGCCGAGCACAGCATTCATTTCTCTGCTTGTAATGCAATGTTAAGATAAGTTTCACACAGCTTGTAGTCATGTCCTCCCTGTTAAATAGATAATGTCTTCAAAGTGAGAGGCAAAATAAACCTTTTATTCATCAAGTTTTATAAGAGGCTATGATTTGGGAAGAATCCCCCAGACTCAAATAATATGCAACAGGAGATTGTGTTTATTTTGTAGATATCCTGCCAGCAGGGAGGGGGGTCTACCATTCATCAGGATGGAAGACAAAGGTATGGAAATTTCAGGGTCAATTTTCAGTCTGTTAGGGTAGGAATGGGTGACTTTTATCTTTCATCCCTATTACTGATTAGCTCTATCTCCAGGAGTATGGCTGCCTTTGTGATTGGTTAAAGCACTGAGGGATTTGGGGACTTTTGCTACTTAATTATACTTGTCTCAGGCTAGCTGGTGGGTCAGCTTTTACAGCTTCTGATTGGTTGCCCATGAGGTTGGCTCAGACTAAGTGGTAAGGCATCTTCCTGATTGTCTGCCAGCAAGTGGTATTTTTTCCTGGAATTGACTGTTTTCAGTCTTTTCCAGTTCTTGGAAACATACATTTAGGGCTATTCTCCCAAACTGTTGGTTTTCAGCCTGTCATGGAGTCAGCCTGAGTCTGGCTCACTCAGTCCTCTCAGCTTCTTTCATCGGATATTTTCTTACATCAATAAAAAAAATAAATAATATTGGTAGTAATTAGGTTTATTCATTTCTACATTGAGAATGTCTTAAAGGTTAACATGAAGATGGACAAGAGTTCAACTACTAATGCTGGGCTGGAATGAGGGAAGAGAAAAGGTGATAATAAAAAAGATTCAAGAAATGTTGATAAAGACAATTCATTTTATATTCCTGGGTTTTGCCTTTTTATCTGCAGCTTGAGATGTCTCCTACTAGAGAACATATAGACTTCAGCCTAGTATTCCTATAGATCTAATATTTCACTATAGAAGAAACTTGTTTAAAAACTGAGAGATGACTTGGTAAAGTGTACTCTGAAAATGTAAGAACCTGAGTTCTTATCTTTATCACCCATATGAAAAAGCTAAACTTGTGGTGTTTTTCTATTTTACGAGAGACAGGGTTGAGAAGACACACAAACGGGATTTCTGAATCTTGCTGGTTAGCCAGTGTAGCAGATTTAGTTAAGCTCTAGAATCTCCCCCGAGAGACAAATTCAAAATAATAAGATAGACAGCTGGAAAGATTACCCAGGTGAAAGGTCAGTTGTTAGACAGACAGATGACAGAAGAGAACCAACTCATGCTAGTTGTTCCCAGACTTTCACATGTGCTTTGTAGAATTTGCACGCGTGAGAACAAACACACACACACTTACTCAAAAAAGTTTACACAGACAATATATGAACAGAATTTCAAAAATTAATAGAACCTATAAAGTATTGAAAAACATAAGCTGGAGAAATAATTGAAGAAGAAAACTGACATGAACCTTTGTCCTCTGCAAGTACACATTTGGTAGATTGAACCTGCATACAGAAGTGTGTATGCCTGTACACAATATACATACACACAAACACTCTCACATAAACACACCACAATCCATTCTTGACTATACTAGTGTCACTATGCATCTATTATCCAATTGGCTCTCCTCCTGCTTACTCTTCTGTGTCATAGCTGGCAAGGACTAAACCTACCTATCTCCTCTGCATTTCTTTCCTTACCAATCCTTTTTACTCTCATTTTCCATTTGTCTTCTCTTTTCTCCTTTTGTTCTGTCGTTTGCAGAAACGTACTGAATGTTTTCTTATAGAAACTTAAAGGAAAACTCTTATTACTCTATTGAGCTTTCTGCCTCATTTCAAATTCTAGCAATGAGATTCTTTGAGGATTGTAAACTTTTTATTGTCACATTTATATTTGAAGCATACATTATTACTTATTTATTCATGTGTCACTTCTTTGCTGGATGAATTTGAAGCAGGATGAAATAAAAGTCATATATAATAAAGCTAATGCAACTGGAATGTATTTTAAAATTTCAGAATCAGATATATCTAATGACAAATAAAGAATGTCTAGGAATCCACATATAGTTACCAGTGCTCTCTGGCACTCACATGTTGTTACATTCAAGTTTCTCATCATAAAAAATACAGCAGTCAATCAAGCAAAAATGATTGCATTCTAGTCTGCAAGTGTATTGAATATAAGTTTGTTGTATAAAAACACTGATAGGGAGTATTGCAGATGATAATAACATAATGATAACCTATTTTTGACTTAATGTGTAATTGGTTTCCAGTTATTGAAATTTTAGTGCTTAAAGTTTTTCAAAAATATATTCTGGTTAAGTCACTGGAGATATGTCTGTCAATATCAAGATATATTGCCCATATCTTATAGTGGATTTTCAGATCTTGAGGCTGAAAAACACATGCTTTTGATATGAATCTTGAAACATAGTCACCATGAAAAGCTTAGTCAGAGAAAGGTGGTACATGCCTTTAATCCTAGGAGAGAGAGGAAATCAGATCTCTGATCAAGGTCAACCTGAGACAGATCAAGTTTCAAGTAAAGAACACCATAGATCCAGATGTGGTGGTTCACACTTTAATCTGGGAAATATTTTCTGCTGGAGGCATACATAAGGTCAGTGAAAGAAGGAAAGTTTCCTTTTTCTATGCAACTGCTTGCAGTTACTTGCTAGCATTCTTTCCAAACTTCTTGCCCAGCAGAATTTAGGGTTGCAGAGACAACATTTAGTGGGCTACTAGGAGTGGTAGTGAATGCGCATTTCCACCTCTTGATTCCTGGACCCATAGATCCTGTCTGTGGGAGAAACTGCACCATATATAGGATGCTGATTCAAAGCATACACTCCCTTGTAAAGAAACTTGCTCCAGATTTCCATGCTGTTTCCATCTAATTGGAGTACAAAGAAGCTGTGTTCCAGAGATGTTCAAGGTTGTATCTCCTGCTGCAGCTGGACTTGTAATGTGTAAGAATCACCAAGGTAGTATTGGCTTTAAAGGTATGAAGGGGTCATGAGATCAAATGAGGCTTGGCACTGTGAGAGTGTGGGGATGGCCACTGTTGAAGGAACAGCCTTAGTAACAGTTGAGGTCTCAGGAATGAAGGAACCATGAGAAGAAGTTGAGGCTTAGCATCATGAAGAGAGTCTATGAGAGACTACTGGTGAAACCTGATTGTAGGTGAAGACCCCAGCATATTGGAGATTCCAGAACCATGGGATGATCACCAAGAAAAGCATCAGGGAATTAGAGTCAATAAGAGCTTACAGTGCTACAGAGGACAGAGCTAGAGAAGTGGCAAAACGCTTTGGAGGTGCCCAGAAAATCATGTGTGGATCCTAGACATTCGAACAAGATGCTGTAAAGGTTAAGTTGTCTTGGATGCCACAAGATGTTAGAGATACCAGAGTTGTAGGCAAACTGCTGAAGAAAGTTTGCAACAGGGAATAGAAGAACAGAGAGTGAAGAAGTTTCTTGCTGTTAAATGCAGGATCTGGCAATAGAAGTGAACAAGGATGAAAAGACTCAGAAATCTGACGAATGCTTTGGCTTTGACACCAGACATGGAGATGCAGAGTCTGGAGTTTGCTCAGGTTCATTTTCATCTTGTTTCATCCAGTGTTTTCTTACCATGACATTTTGGAATGATAATGTATATCCTGCATGATATTGGGGGTATGTGGTCTTCTTTTTGTTTTTGATTTTTAAGGGATTACAGTTTAGAGATTACCTAATCTCAGAAGAAACATTGAACTTTAAACTCCTAACATTGGAGAAACTCTTATAGACTATGGGGACTGTAAAGTTGGAATAATGTATTTTGCATTGTGCTGTGCCTAGGTATGACCTCGATAGAGTCATGTATTTGAACTGTCCTATTGTAACCAGGGAGTAGAATGTGGTTTGAATATATTTGGCAAATTGTAAGTGGTACTATCATGAGATGTGGCCTTGTTGGAGGAAATGTGTCACTGTGGGCATGGGCTTTGAGACCCTCTTTCTAGCCAGGTAGGAACCAGTCATCTCCTCCTTGCCTTTGAAATAATATAATACAATTTCAACTCCTCCAGGACCATGCTTTCTGCTTTGATGATAATGGATTGAACCCCTGAACGTGTAAAGCAAGCCCCAATTAAATGCTGTCCTTTAAAATATTCACCTAGGTCATGGTGTCTCTTCACAGTAATGAAAACCCTAACTAAGACAATGGTGTAGTAATCTACTTTCACAAAGATTAGTTCTCAAAATGGAGCAACATGTTCCATTGGAGGCCTTCAGAGGTTTGTAGTTCAAGACATTGGGACTACTCGTGGATTTGTTGAGCAGAAACAGATAGGAAAAAAAAAACATGACTTATACTGCTATCCCTGGAATTTCAAAACTCTCTCACACATGTGACTTCATATGATTGAAGCTAAGATGGATATTGGCATTTCACTAACTTCAGTACTAAGTATAGGGTCTGAAACAGACCTGAAGAAGACCCTTTTAATATCTTGTTTTACAGGGAACAAGTACAAAATATTAAAAAGAATATTGAAAAAGTTCAAAATATTAAAAAGAAATACCCAAGAATCAAGTATGGAGAAAGTCTGGTAACAACAGATCCAGGAGACATGGGGTAAATGTTTCTTTATCTCTTTAACTCTTCATAAAAACAGTTCACTATGAGCTGTTGGCTCCTGGAGAAGACTGGCAAGGATAGTCAGCAAAACTGACTCTATTGGATGCTTTACCATAGAACATGGGGACTTCAGTTCAATAAATGATTTATGCCATTGATGTAGTTCTCTGTGTTTTCCTTTACACAAAAGAGATATTAATAAAATAGCATGATTTAGGCATGGAATAGTAGCTCAGTATGGAAAAGTTCTTGCTGTGTCAGCAAAAAGATCTGATTTAATCCCTAGCAACAATATAAAAAGCCAAGCATGAGAGTTGGGGCACAGACAAAAGAGGATCACAGGCCTTGCTAACTGCCAGCTTAGCTCCAAGTTCAATGAGTGACATTGTCTCAAGGAAATAAGGTGTCAAGTAACACAGCTGGATGCATGATGTCAACATCTGTGTTCCATGTAAACCTCTGTGCAAAGGCATAGTATATGCAGATTCTGAAAAAAAGGCAAAATTGGAAAATTTGTTATTTCTACAAATCTATCACTTGAGGCACTCTGAGGAAAAAAATTCATCATGGAAAATAGTTGTTAATGAATAAAATGAATCTCTGGGCTCATATTTCCAATTACAGCAGTAGAATGATTGAGGGTACAAAGCTCCAGAAAGAGACATTTGGGAGCACTCCCCAATCAAATAGGAGCCTGAGAAACAAGGCTACAGATCTGCTCCAGACAGCCATTTATGCCTATTAACTCAGACTATTAATATTAATATATTCTGGAAGAGAAAGCCAGGGACCCACTCTTTTATCTTGCTGTGCAGAAACTGAATATTGAATGGCCTTGAATAAATGGAGTGTTATTGATGCCATTTTTGTCTCAAAAGAAGGAAAACCAGGGAGCCATCCCTAATCTCTCTCTTTTGTTTGGTTTGAGTTTTAGTCTCAAAGAAACCTAAGTAAAAACTCAAAGTACCAGGCTATAAAGACAAGTGTAATTTTAGATAGTGTGGCCTGTGAAGAGCTCATCTTCTCTCTATCTGTTAGCAAGGCTAGATTCTCTGAACTCAACAGAGAAGGAGCAGATTCCCTTTCACTGCCAATTGAAGATGATTTAAGAATGAGAAGACCCCACCTGAAGGTTTGTGCTCTCTAAGGAAAATTAGGCACATAATGAGAAAAGACTGCCAGGATTCATTAGTGGTGCAGTTCCACATTTTATTAAGTGCTGTGAGCCTGGTTTATTTCATGAAAAGGTCTGAGTGCACGAAGGACAAGATATTAAAGACAATAAAGAAAAGCAGTTTCACTACATAAAGGTGCTGTGTGTCTAAAGCATACAAACTCCCCAGCAATCACAATCATGAGGTTAGAAAATGGCTAACACCATCTTTAGTATTTGTTGTTTGATATTTTGTTTTAATGATTTTTTTCTTCATTTGAAGATGTTTTAAAGCATCTTATTATTAATAAGCTTATTCTTTGACAATTATTTACATAAACATAATGCTGTTTGATTACCCTCTCTCTTCCTGTGAGACTAAAACAGGAACAATATACATTACAAGTTAATGAGAAAACAAAACAATAAAAATATACATTGCAGGTTGAGGGTTTTGTTTGCAGTGAAGATTAAGTTCTAGTTTTTACAATGTTAAATCTGTGAAATACTTACAGAATAAGTTTGTTTGTCCTGTATTAAGTCCTTGCAAGTTAAGATTTCTATTTGTAATTAAGAATACATTTATTTCTACTCTGACATAAAATGCAAAATCTGTTTTGAGGTATTTACTCATTTACTTATTTATTTATTTGTATTTTTTTTCAAAACTGGGTATAACTAGCTCCAGATGCCCTGGAAATAGCCCTATATTTTTAATTGATGATCTTATAGCATATAGTATTGGTGTTCTGTTCAGAATGTTGTCTCATATGACAAAGTGTTAAAGGATATTTTCTAATTTCTCCTCTATCAAGTTCAGTGTTTCTGGTTTTATGGTAAGGTCGTTGATCTACTTGTACTTGAGATTTGAGCAGGATAATAAATATGGCATCATTTGCATCCTTCCACCTGGAGACACCCAGTTTGACAAAATATATTTTTTGAAGATTTTTCTTTACAGATGATAATTCTGGCTTCCCTGTCCTTAGGTGTGAATTTATGTCTGGGCCTACAATTCAATTCTGTTTGTTGTTGTATCTGTTTTTATGCCAATACCTTGTGGGTTTTATGACTGTAGTTTTATAGTATGACTTGAAAATCAGTGAAAGTAATACCTCCAACATTTTTTGTTGTTGTTTTTGTTGTTGTTCTTTTTTGTTATGTTTTTCATATTCAGGATTGTTGTAGATATCCTGGCTTCTTGGATTTTGGTTTTCTCTATGAAGTGGAGAATTGTCATTTCCTGGCCTGTAAAGAATTGTGTTGGAATTCTGATGGGGATTGCATTCAGTCGGTAGACTTTTTTGATAAAAACGACCATTTTTACTGTTAATCCTACCAATCCCTGAGGATGGAGATCTTTCCATTTTCTGGTATTTTCTTCAATTTTTCCTTCAAAGATTATAAGCTTATAAGCATAGAAATCTTTCATTGACTTGGATAGACATTATCTACATCTTGAGGCTCATGTGAAGAGTGATTGTTTCCTCATTTTCTTCCTCAGTCTGTTTATCATTACTATATAGAAAGGCTACTGAGTACTTACAGTTAATCTTGTATGCAACTACTGTGCTAAAAGTGTTTATCAACTGTCGGAGATGCCCAGTATAATTTTTAGGGTCACTAATGTACTCTCATTTCATCCAAAGATAATGATACTTTCAATTCTTCCTTTCCAATTTGTGTCCCCTTGATCTCATTTGGCTGTCTTATTGCTATAGATAAAACTTCAAGTGCTACGTTGAATAGTATGAACAGAGTGGAATGTCTTGTTCCTTATTTTAGTGGAATTAGTTTGCATTTCTATCCATTCAATTTGGTGTTAACTATCGACTTGAAGTAAATCAAGATATGTTCCTTTTCCACTAATCTTGTGAATACTTTTACCATGAAGGGGTGGTGGAATTTATTAAAGACTTTTCACATATCACTATCTGCAGATGATATGATAGCATATTTAAGTCATCCCAAAAGCTCCACCAGGGAACTACTGAAGCTGATAAACACCTTCAGCAATGTGGCTGGGTATAAAATTAACTCAAATAAATCAGTAGCCTTCCTCTACGCAAAAGAGAAACAAGTCTAGAAAGAAATTAGGGAAACGACACCCTTCATAATAGTCCCAAATAATATAAAGTACCTCAGTGTGACCTTAACCAAATAAGTGAAAGATCTGTATGATAAGAACTGCAAGCCTCTGAAGAAAGAATTTGAAGAAGATCTCAGAAGATAGAAAGATCTCCCATGTTCATGGATTGGCAGTATTAATGTATTAAAAATGGCCATTTTACCAAAAGCGATCTACAGATTCAGTGCAATCCCCATCAAAATACCAATCCAATTCTTCAGAGGGTTAGACAGAACAATTTGCAAATTCATCTGGAATAACGAAAAACCCAAGATAGCTAAAACTATCCTCAACAATAAAAGGACTTCTGAGGGAATTACTATCCCTGAAGTCAAGCAGTATTACAGAGCAATAGTGATAAAAACTGCATGATATCGGTACAGAGACAGACGGATAGACCAGTGGAATACAATCGACAACCTAGAAATGAATTCACACACCTGTGGTAACTTGATTTTTGACAAAGGAGCCTAAATCATCCAATGGAAAAAAGAGCATTTTCTGCAAATGGTGCTGGTTCAACTGGAGGTCAGCATGTAGAAGAATGCAGATCGATCCATGCTTATCACCCTGTACAAAGCTTAAGTCCAAGTGGATCAAGGACCTCCACATCAAACCGGATACACTCAAACTAATAGAAGAAAAAGTGGGGAAACATCTTGAAAGGTACATCTTGAAACATATCTTGAAAGGTGGAAACTTGACTGAGTCTAGACACTCCCCACCCCACAAGCTTTAGGGAAGCTAAGAGGGAGGCAATGATGACCATGAAGCAGTGACAGGAGATAAATCTTTGGACTTGTAGAGTTTTGTTCAACTTGTGTTGTTTTTGTGAGTTACCTTCTATGTTGAAGTGGGGTATTTTGGTAAGGCAGCTGCTTTTGTGTCAGCAATGCTCTAAAGTACTCTCCAGTCAAACCCCTGTTTCTCATCCCCCCAAAAACTCATTGCATCACCAAGTTGGACTTTGATACAGTTGTCACTTTGGTCTGACATGGCTTTTTTCATAAGTCATCTAGTCCTCTCTTCTCTCTTCTCTCATTTCACTCTATCCCTCACTCTTCTGTATGTGTGTACTTATTGCATGTCCCCAAGAAAAGACCTTTACAAAATAAGTAGGAATAATTAATATATGCAGGTTTTGTCCTACTTAAGGATTAGAACTATATATTTTATTAAATTTCATTTACTCAAAACCCCAACAAAATGTAAGGGTGTTTTTGGCCTAAATTAAAATGATAATGTTCAAAATTATACACAAAACTGCTACTAGATCTTCTGCTTTTGTTCTATTGGTATCATTATATATCAAAATAAATTGGGTAGACACATGTGCATACATGCACACACCAGCACTTAAGGAGAGTTTTTTTTCTATTTTCCTTTCTTTTGTTGGATATTTTCTTTATTTACATTTCAAACGTTATCCCCTTTTCTTCTTTCCTTCCAAAAAACTCCTACCTTATCCTCCATCCCCCTCCTACCGATCTGCTCCCTCCTGCCTCCCCTCCCTGGCATCCCCCAATACTGGGGCATCAAGCCTTCAGAAGACCTAGGGCCTCTTCTCCCATTGATGCTTGACAAGGCCATTCTTTGCTACAGATGTGGCTGGAGCCAGGAGTCACTCCATGGGTACTCTTTGATTGGTGGGAGCTCTGGGATGTCTGGTTAGTTGATATTTTTGTTCTTCCCATGGGGTTGCAAACATCTTGAGCTCCTTCAGTCCTTTCTCTAACTCCTCCCTAGGTATCCCAGTGCTCAGTCTGATGATTAGTTGCAAGCATCTTAATTTGTATCAGAGCCTCTCAGAGGACAGCTATAGCAGGCTCCTGTCAGCATGCACTTCTTGGCATCCACAATAGTGTCTGATTTTGGTGACTGTATATGGGATGGATCCCCAGGTGGGGCAGACTCTGAATGGCCTTTCTTTCAGTTTCTGTTCCACATTTTGTCTTCTCACTTCCTCCTGTGAGTATTTTGTTTCCCCTTCTAAGAAGGATAGAAGCATTCACACGTTGGTCTTCCTATATCTTGAGCTTCATGTGGTCTGTGGATTATATCATGGGTATTCTGAGCTTTTGTGCTAATATCCACTTATCAGTAAGTGCATACCGTGTGTGTTATTTTGTGATTAGGTTACCTCACTCAGGATGACATTTTCTAGTTCTATCTATTTGCCTAAGAATTTCATGAAGTCATTTAAGTACTTAAATAGCCCTATAAATCACAATGCTAGGAATCTTAGCCCCCTTCTGAAAACAGACTATGTAACTAAAAGCAAAATCCAGTCTTGGGGCATTCCGTTCAAGATTTTTCCTCAAAGTCTGTAAGACAATGCTAGAAATGTCATTCAATGTACAGTGTGACTTTCCACTGTTTATGGATATCTTTCCTTGGCTAATCTCCTGCATGTAGCAGCTAACTAAACATAAAGCCACTCCATGTCAGAAATATTATAACCCAGGGGACTTGTTGTAAAATTCTTATGATTATTTTAAAATCTATTACTTACATAGGGACAGAAGTATTTGTAGCATTTTGTATTCAGCAAGACATGCATCATTAAGAAAATATTTGGAAATATTAGAAACAAAGAGGTTATAATTAAATAACTGAGTAGCAATGAACTTCAGGTGCTCAAGATACAGACATATAAGAATAAAAGAGAGGAATCGTATATAGCAACTCTGAATTTGGGAGAACACTAAGTATACCAGTTAATTTTTCCAATTTTTGTGACAAAACATATAACAGAAGCAACTAAAGAAAGTATTGTTTATTTTGTTTCACATTTTGATGATCCAGTGCATCTACTCAGGGATGTCTGTCACAGTTGCCCACACATGATGCTGCTATGTTACTCTGCATCCACGGTCAGGAAGCAGAGAGATGAATGCTGGTCCTTAGTCCACTTTCTCATTTTCACTTACATGAGATGTCAGTCCAGGAATTGTCTTTTCAAAATTCAGGTTGGGTGTTCCTTGCTCACCCAATCATCCTTGAAATACCCTCACAAACCAAGGTGTGCAACCACCATGATCTGTAACTCATTAAGTTTTCACTGGAGATTAAGCATCACAGAAAGAAAGATTTAATCAAACCACTGCAGTACCCAATGAAGGCATGAAAAATTGTAAAGTCATATACTCTAATATTTAGCCTATTAAGGCAAAAAATGAAGACATGTTAAAAATCTACTAAAATTTTATTTTGGTTCTTTAATTCTACATCTCATCAACTTCTTTCTCTTCCCTACATAGCACTTTCTCCTTGTCCCTTTCCTAGATACCTTATGATAAATGTGATAAAAGTATCCTGAACAAATAGCTTAGGGGAGAAAAAGTTCATTTTGTCCATTATTTCAGAAGGATATGATATATCAAACTGGGAACTGCCTGGCAGCAGACATAGAAGAGAATGCAGCAAGAGTAAGAAGTAGTTGGTCACAATGTATCTATATTCAGGAATCCAAGAACAAAAAATGAAAATTAAGCCTGATTACAAAGCCTTGAGGCCCTTTCCTAGTGACCCACTTCCAACAATGCTCCACCTCCTAGAAATTCCACAAGCATCCGTATAGCATCAGTAGTTGTGGTCCATATGTTCAAATAGGTAAGCCTATGTGGGAGTTACCATTTAAACCACACAACCTGTTTGCTCCTTTTCCACTCTATCTCTAGAGCTGATAGGGCCTTTATGAGTTCAACCCTGCCAATTGTCAATGCTGCCTCTCACTGGTTCATCCACTCATCCTGTCAAGTGACACTTCTTTTCACTTCTCAATGAACTTTTGAATCTCTGATAATTATTTCAAAGCAAACAAAAGGCCACACAAAATGAACCATTTCTTTGTTGTCTTTTTAATTTCCTAAATGACTTGTTTCATACTGTTAACACACTTTAGACATATCCTCCCTTCTGTAGATATCTGTATGTCCCAGCTCAAGTAAGTGTTCCCTCCTACTGTCTCATAGTCAAATGCTCTGTTCTATTTTGCAACACCATATGTTGGGTTAAGTGGATATACGTGTAATAATTATGAAGAATCTTGCTACTGTGCTCTTAAAATATTGCTTGACTTTTATCATTGTGTCCAGCTCAGTTCCCTCTGTATACTCTTGTATCTTCGGTTCTCCAAAGTACAAAAGTGGAACATCCTCTCTCAAGTTGGCAGACATTTTCTTATCATCTCCATTACACTTTTTCTGTAGCTTTTTCCATCAACTTAGCATGTAGGTTATTTGCTGTGTACTTACAATCATGAAGATACTTTACAGGCTGGATTTCAGAAAAGACTCACTTTACTGGTTTGCCCATACTTGTGTCATCAACACTTACGGAAGTCAAGGCAGTCTTTCAGTTAACACAGAAATGGGAATGGAATATACATAGTTTACTCAACAGATACTGAAGTATAACAAAGCACAAGATGTGTCCAAGCAAGGCCTTACATGGCCATCACTGGAAACCAAATTCACAAGTGTGAACAGAAAGTGGGCTGAGTATGTCAAGTAGTAGCACCAATATCACATCAAACTTCTTACAAAAAACTGGAGGGTGATCTACAGTAGGGAAACACTTCTTTGTCCCTAATGATCACATATAAATCATAATCATGTAAACCAATAGATACAATATAGCTAAGATAGGAGATGCATTTGAAAGATGGTAGGAGAGAAATCAACATGATTTAGTGTCATGAAAAATATTGGGAATTCTACTATAGCATGTCTCATTGATCACATGGGATGATAAGTCAATAGTACAGACAAGACCATCAGTCATCAGTCTTAGAATAGTGAATGTCATAAATTATAATCCTTCAAGAATTTGAAATTAACCACAAGAGATCAAAGCTGCTTTCTGACCATGGTGCTTTCTAGCACCATGTATAGAAGTGGGTATAGGAACATGGACTATAAATGAGAGTCTTAGCTCTGACAGTTGAAAATGGAAAAAAAAGACTGCCCTAGAATATTTTTAAAGATTTTTATTATTACATATTGAGTCAAGCAATAATAGATTTCATCATCTTACATTTCATACATGCTAATAATTTGATCCCATCCATTCCCCTTCCTCTCCATTCTTCCTGTCACACTCTTTCTCTCTCTCCACCCTTCCTTTTATTCTGCCTCTACTTTTCTGTCATTTTCTGGGGGGGGCGGTTAATTATTTTAATTACGGTTTCTCACAGGAACATGTGCAACTTACCTGTAGCAAACCATTGAGGAAAATCTCTCCCTCCTCTAGCCAGA
The DNA here is from genome assembly GCF_021556685.1 of Rattus norvegicus. NCBI lineage: Eukaryota > Metazoa > Chordata > Mammalia > Rodentia > Muridae > Rattus > Rattus norvegicus. Next base: position 1,868,563 of record NC_141538.1, on the reverse strand, counting down.
AGAATTGCCTATAGACTACTCTCAGAGAGAGCCAGAAAACAGCATTATTATTTAAAAATCATCAGATCAGAAATGGGTGAAATGATCATTTTGGGCAATCCACTACGGAGACTAAAAACATAGGAAGAAACTTCCACTTTTGATATGTAATGGGACACAGCATACAATGGATGCTCTGTGGTTGCCAGTCCAGTAACTTCTGAGATCAGGACAAACTCTTTTGGTTATCCCATGGACAGAGAATGCTGACAACTGACCTAGTGATGTTACTTTTAATCCATGCTTTGTTGTTGTTGTTGTTGTTGTTGTTGTTGTTGTGGCATCATCGTTCTCTTCCTCCTCCTTCTCCTCCTCCTCCTCTCGTTTGGATATTTCTGAGTTGTAAGACTGCAAAGAGGATGATTTAGTCTTTAAACAATCTCGTTCACTCATAAAGGGCGATGGAAGATATTCAGATATTCAGAACAAAAAGAGAAGAGTCTCATGAGCCTAGGCCTCTTCCGTGGGGTTGATAGGCAGCAACAATTCCTAGATGTAGAAAAACTCATGAGGCCCATCATTGTCTGTGGGTTATGGGTTTGGGAATTTCAGTGATATCTCCCCTGGAATGATCATTGTTTCTTTTTCTGAAATGAAATCCCCCAAAGTTCAGAATCTCCAGCAACTTGAAAATAAGAGAAAATCTTCCATAGGTTATTCCACGGGAATGTTTGCAGCGATAAGAATGGATCGATTTGTATTCATCTACATGCTGACCTCCAGTTGAAGCAGAAAGATTCATTGAAAATGCTATCTTTTTTCCACTAGATGGAAAATACCCTTTGTCAAATATCAAGTGACAATAGGTATGTGGGTTCATTTCTTGTTCTTCAATTCTATTCTATTGATCTACCTATCTGTCTTTGTACCAATACTATACTTTTTTATTAATATTGGTCTGTAATACAGCTTTAGATTAGGGATGCTCATTCCTCCAGAAGGTCTTTTATTATTGAGGATAGTTTTCGCTATCCTGGGTTTTTTTCTTATTCCAAATGATTTGCAAATTGCTCTTTCAAATTCCATGAAGAATTGGGTTGGAATTTTGATGTGTATTTCATTGCCTCTGTAGATAGATAGATTTTGGCAAAATGGAAATTTTAAAATATTAATCCTGTCAATCCATGAGCATTGGGAGGTCTTTCCATCTTCTGAGATCTTCAATTTCTTCTTCAGAGACTTGAAATTTTTATCAAATAAATAATTCACTAGCTTGGTTAGAGTCACATTAAAATATTTTATTTTATTTGTGACTATTCTGAATGGTGTCATTTCCATAATTTCTTTCCCAGATTTTGACTAGAGGAAGGCTACTGATTTTGTTTGAGTTAGTTTTATACACACCCACATTGCTGAATTTCTTTATCAGGCTTAGCAGTTCTCTGGTAGCACTTTTGGGGTCACTTAAGTATACTATCATATCATCTGCAAGTAGAGATATTTTTACTTCTTCCTTTCCAATTTGGATTCCTTTGACCATCTTTTGTTTTCTGATTGCTCTGGCTAAAACTTTGAATACTACATTGAATAAGTAAGGAGAGAGTACGCAGCCTTGTCTAGACCCTGATTTTAGAGGGATTGCTTCAAGTTTTTCTCCATCTAGTTTGATGGGGCTACTGGTTTCTTTTTCTTTTTTTAAAGAATTATTTATTTATTCTAGGTATACGAGTACACTCTAGCTGTACTTCAGACACACCAGAAGAGGGCATCGGATCCCATTACAGATGGTTGTGAGCCACCATGTGGTTGCTGGGAATTGAACTCAGGACCTCTGGAAGAGCAGTCAGTGCTCTTAACCGCTGAGCCATCACTCCAGCCCAGCTACTGGTTTCTTGTATATTGCTTTTATTATATTTAGGCATTGGTTGTGAATTTTTTTAAGACTTTTAACATGAAGGAGTTTCAAATTTTGTCAAATTGTTTCTCAGCATCTAATCAGATTATCATGTTATTTATGTTTGTTTGGGTTTTTTGGTTTTTTTTTTGTTTTTGTTTTTGCTTTTATCTATTTGGTTGATTTTAGCCCTGAGTTTGATTATTTCCTGCCGTCTATCCTTCTTGGGGGTATTTGCTTTTTTTTTTTTTTGTTCTAGAACTTTTAGGTGTGCTGTCAAGCTGCTAATATATGTTCTGTGCAGTTTCTTTTTGGAGGCACTCAGAGCTCTGAGTTTTCCTCTTAGCACTGCTTTCATTGTGTCCCATAAGATTGGGTGTGCTCTGCCCTCATTTTCATTAAATTCTAAAAAAGTCTTTAATTTCTTTCTTCATTTTTCCTTGGTCAAGTTATCATTGAGTAGAACATTGTTGAACTTCCATGTGTATGTGGACTTTCTGTAATATTTTTTCTTTTTTTGTTATTGAAGACCAGCCTTATTTCATGGTGATATGATAGGATGCATGAGGATTATTTCAAATTTCCTCTATCTGTTGAGGTCTGTTTTGGAGAAGATACCATGAGTGTTGAGAAGAAGGTATTTTTTTTAGGATCAAATGTTCTATAAATATCTGTTAAATTGATTTAGTTCATAACTTCTGTTAGTTTCTCTATGTCTCTGTTTAGTTTCTCTTTCCATGATCTGTCCATTGATGAGAATGGGGTGTTGAAATCTTCCACTATTATTGTGGGAGGTACAATGTGTGCTTTGAGCTTCAGAAAGGTTCCCCTTCACCTGGAGCATAGATATTGAGGATTGAGAGTTCACCTTGGTGTATTTTTCTTTGATGAATATGAATTGTCCTTGCTTAACACTTTCGAAAACTTTTGGTTGGTAGTCAATTTTATTGGATATTGGAGTATATACTCTAGCTTGTTTCTTGGGACCATTTGCTTGGGAAATTGTTTTCAGGCTTTTACTCTGAGGTAATCTTTTTCTTTTTTACTGACTTCTATTTCCTGTGTGCAGCAAAATGCTGGGTCCTCTTTACGTATCCAGTCTGTTAGTCTCTGGCTTTTTATTGGGGAATTGAGTCCAATGATATTAAGAGATATTAAGCAGTAGTGATTATTGTTTCCTTTTATTTTTGTTGTGAGAGGAGTAATTACATTTGTTTGGCTCTATTCTTTCAGGTTTATAGCAAGAACATTACTTTCTTGCGTTTTTTAGGATGCAGTTTCTCTCCTTGTGTTGGAATTTTCCATCTATTATCTTTTGTAGGGCTGAATTTGGGGAAGATATTGTATAAATTTGGCTTTGTCATAGAATATCTTGGTTTCTCCATTTATGTTAATTGAGAGTTTTGCTGGATATAGCAGCCTGGGCTGGCATTTGTGATCTCTGAAGGTCTATATGATATCTACCCAGTATCATCTGGTTTCTGTTGCTTAGGTTTCTGCTCTTGCCTCTCACCATCAGGTTGTCTCTGGTTTCAGCTGGCCTTGCTATCTCTGACAGTGGCTTGACCCTCCTATAAGCCTGTGTGTCCCACACAGACCTGTTTTCTCCCAGCGGGATCTGGGTACAGAGAACTGTAGGTCCTGGTCAGGTCTGGGTTCAGGCAGAAACTGGCAGATCCTTTCCCAGACTCTTCCTCGATTCCTCTGTCCTGAGGGTTCCAGGCGTGTCTCTTGGAGCAGAAGTGGTGGTCTTACCTTTGCTCTCAAGTGTGTCAGCATGCTTGGTGACTGGCTTTCAGCTCTAGGTGCAGGCAAAGCCAGGAAGGATCCTGTCCCTGGCTGCTCCTACCTTCCTGTGTCTAGAGGGCTCTAGACAGGTTCCTCTTGTCCAGATTATGAGCAGAAGTGGTGGTCTCCCCTGACCTCTCAGGACTGTCTGCCTTTCTGAGAGTCCAGCTCTCTCCCCTATGGAATCTGGTTACAGAGAACTGTGGGACAGAATCATCTCTGGTGGTATGCAGAAACTGGAAGCGGTGTTTAATACTTTAATTATATAAATCAAATAGGAATAAGAGAGGCTGAGTTTGAAGTCTCCTGGAGAAACTATTACTATTACATCCCCCCAAAACCTTCTATTATACCTTGGAACATACTCTGGAGTGTGCATATGCACGTTTCCTTTTCTGTAGGGATGTTTGCATTCCTCTGCTCCTGGGAGCGTCTTTACATAGTTATTGCCATTGCGTCTTGTAAGTATACATTTTAATCACACCAGAATATATATTCAACATCTTTTAAATTTTTTATTAGTTATATTTCTTTACTTAAATTTCAAACCTTATTCCCCTTCCCGGTTTCCTGTCCATAAGCCCTCATTCCCTCCCCTCCTCCTCCCCCGTATAGCTATTTCCCCTATATATCTCCCCTATTGTCCCCCCATATTCCCCTGCACTGGGGGTCCAACCTTGGCAGGATCAAGGTCTTCCTGATCCCCTGGTGCCCCAACAAGCCTATTCTCTACTACATATGCAGTTGGACCCTTGGTCAGTCCATGTGTAGTCTTTCCGTCATATTCAACATTTTAATCAAAACTTGCTATAGATCTATAGAGTCAAGACATATCCATTCATCATAATTTGATAATATAATGAAAATTCTGTACAATTTTTTCACAAATAAGGTATTTGAAAGCTCAGAGAGACCTAATAATATACCCAATGAAAGAATTTGTGCTATATCACCTATACTTTTGTTTTTGTAATAAAATATTTGAATTTGCTCCATTTAAAATAAAGTTTTAACAAAGATTTTTTAACAAGGTTTTTAAAATTCTTTTTTAAGTTTTTCCTTCTGTACATTTTTAAGGTGCTCACAGATCTAAAACAGGCCTCAGATTTTTGGGGAAGTGGGCTGTGTACAGCTAGGAACCACCATAGCTGGTGACCTAACTCTGGGCTTTTTTAACACAAGTGCTTTTTAGTGCTAAGACATATCACCAGTTCTGAAAAAAATGTGTTTAAACAAACTTAAGGGCAGGAGTGGAGATAGCACGATGGAGAGCAATGATTTTAAAAGAAAATTATGTATTAGTATATAAAGTGTCAAATAAGGCCATGGGAAATTAATGTAAAAGGGAAAAGAAAAAAATATTGTCTTAAAGGAATTCCTTAGAAAAGCAAAACACAAAATGCAATAGTGTAGGGAATACAGGTAGAAATTCAAGGAACAGGGGCAGACTGTCCTCTGCCTGTGCTAGAGCTCAGTGGGAATTCAAGGAGCTGACAGGATTAGAAGAAACACTCTGTTGCCATCCCCATCCCCTCAACAATTAGCCTGAACTTGGAAGATGATAGTGTGTAGGGTATTTGGAGAGAAGTGGAGCTGTTCACTCCCCTGTGCTTGCTTTACAGCTGACAGGGGCTCCATTCAATTTCACACTTTTATTTTAAAAATTAAAACAGAGAGATTCCTTGATAAAGATCTAATTATACTTTTAAAATTTACAAGAAGGAGTTGCCAATTTGGTTTTTGGTTTTGTTTATATGTTCATTAAATACCTATATTTGTCAACTCAAAGGATGACTCAGCAGTTAAGAGCACTGCTGCAGGAATCATTCCACTTCTTTAGCCTCTGGAGACATCTGTACTCATTTGGCAGACTCAAATACACATATGTATAAGCAGTCACACACAAAAAAATAAAAATAAGTCTTTTATTTTTAACTCTGCACTTGTCATTTTCACTTAAAACTTTATTCCAAATGCCTGGTGGAGAACTTCTTTACATTTATGAAGTATTAATATAAGTTAATTTAATTAAAAAGTTCAGCACCATTTTTGGTACTACATGTAGAAGGTGATAGTGAGAAGACTAAAAACCTAGGGAATAAACATGTTCAATTCCCCAAAAAGTATACTGGGTTCCTTAGAGAGTGACACTGACAATAGGTCTTTAGTCTGTGACAGCCCTGACTTAGGCAGCGTAACTCTGGAGCTGTGTCAGCCCCTGGGACACCTAGCTAGAAGAGATAACAAGGCCAAAACTTAGCTGGTTTCTAAAATTCTTCAAGGTCTCACCAAATAAAATGAAACTAACATAGCAGCCACTCAAAATTGTACTAGTGTGACTACTTTGTCCTTACCAATTATATTAGAACTTATCTAAGCCTTATGGAAAATTCCCTAACCCTGCATTAAAAAGGGTCTGACACGTCAGTCAAGTTCTTGTCATTTTGAATGGTTAACCCAATATACTGGTCATTTCTGCAGAAATGCTAACTCCAGGAGCATCAGACATCTTTCTCTTTTATGTGCCCATTCCACACACATAAAAAGAAGTCAAAATGAAAATTTGAGATTCATGAAAGTTCCTTCTCTGTGATGATGCTCTGGTAGTCATGTGTGAAGAAGCTTGCAAACACTTTAGTCACAGGGCTAGAAAGAGACTGAGGTGAGTTCAGAGTCAAAATCTGCCTAACAATATCTCCCTTTAATCTTCTTTGATTCTGGAACTATGTCAGCCCAGTCCCTGTAATTGGAAGGAGGCTTGCCAGTGACAAAATCAAATAAGACTTTCTCTCTACTGAAAGAATAAAAAATACAGCCAAAAAGTCAGAAGTTTAGAAATGCTATCTCACCCCTAAGAATCCCTAAATACCTCAAATTCCAGACCCTGCTCTCCACCTGTAATAGGTAGAAGGTCACATTTCTTGAGCCTGCTCTCCCAGAACCTAGATAAAATGGCTGAAAGATAAGGCCCTTAGATCCTGACCTAGTAAGGGTCTCCTTACTTGAGTGAGGGTCTTGCCACTCTGGGGGTCTTTCATACTCAGTGGCTGACAATTAGATTGTCTCTGTCAGAGCTGATTCTCCAACTCAATTAAGCTAGTACCACATGATTTGTTTGTTTAAAAACCCATTCTCTCAGTCCAGTGTCCATGATTGCCACATTTGAAATTTAAAATCAATCAACATTCCTGATCTGGTAAATTGTATAAACAACACTTCATATGAATTAGTTTTCAGAATTTTAAGTCTCACAAAGTTAAGGTTAGAAAGAGAAGGCCATCTTAAAATGTCAAGGCTTAAACAATTAAAATAATTTTAGAAGTTTTTAAAGTACATGAACACTTTGAATTCACCTGGAGCCTTAGATCTTTTGAAATGTAACAGTAATAAGAGCCTACATTCCCTAGAAGTTAAATCAAACAAAATTTCTTTGTTTATGTTAACAAGGAATTGATTTTGTGTTAATCCATTTCTAAGTTCTTATCTATCTAATTTGTCATAATAAAGTATATCAAAACATTTAAAAAAGAATGTTATGACTATTCTATCTCCTGCAATAAATTTTTATATTCAAATACAAGTTCTTAAATGTTGTAGGATTCATTTTCTTTTCTCTGGTGGCACAAACATCTATGGTACAGTGTATAGGGATCAGTTAACTAAATCATTCATACCCATCAAGATGCTCACCAACAATAGCTAATTTCATCTATTTCTAGTTTTACTGTATTTTCTTATTTTATTAGATCTGCCCTTTTCTTTCTTCTTAAAAGTATTCGTGTGTGTGTGTGTGTGTGTGTGTTTGTGTGTGTGTGTGTGTGTGTGTTTGTGTGTGTGTGTGTGTGTGTGTGTGTGTGTGTGTGTTGTTTCTGTTGTATGGGAGACCCTCACTCAAGTCTCAGGATGACACGACCCCCCAAGAACTCACACAAGACTGTCTTTGCTTTAATCACATGAGGCTTATCAATAGGAACCAGTGCTCTGGGGTCGAGACTCATATCCCATGCAGGGGCACAGGAGTTCAACCCCCAGTAGATGGGAGAAGGGTTATTTAAAGGAAGAAGTCACAACCCAAGGGGGCAGGGATGGTGTCATTGGAAAATGTGGAGAATACCAGTGAAAAATCACGAGGAGAAGCTTCCTGTCTCTCAAGATTGCTTTTGAGATTGTAATCTAACTTTATGGTCAGCTAGTTCCTGGAAGAAGCCTCCTCTTCTCTTAGATAGGATCACCTATCTAAGGGCCTTAAGCCCTTTTATCTGGATCCTGGGAGAGCAGGCTCAAGAAATGTGACCTCTTACTTACAGGCAGAGAGCTGGAATTTGAGGTATTTATGGCTCCTTAGGGGTGAGGTAGCATTTTTAAGCTTCTGACTTCTTGGCTGCATTTTTTATTCTTTCACATGCATGCAAGTGTACCTGTTGAGATAACAGAATGACCTCAGATGTGGGCACTGATTTCTTTGGTATTTGAGGCAGATATACTACAGGCCAGCTAACCAGTAAACTTGAAATTAGATTCTCTCCTCTCTACCTCCTATTTATCTTAGCATTATTGTTATAGGCATGAGTATGATGGTGTCTGATTTAATGTGGGCTTTGAACTCAAGTTTTCATCTTGTCTAGTAAAGAAACACAGGACATCTGCCCCCATCTCTGCTCATCAAATCCTGTACTCTCCTGTCCCTGAACAGAGTCAAAGCAGTTAGTATTCTCTTCCTCCACCCCACGACCCCCTGTTTGGAGCCAGAGCAATGCCTCTGCTTTTGAAGAGGGCAGACAAAAGGAAGCCCATCTTAATTACTATATAATGACACTCAATTTACAGCAATTAGAGCCCAAGCTTAAGGCAGGGGGTAGGATGAAGTTGGGGCAGGTGTCAAGTGAGCTGGAAAAGAAGCCTATTCTATTTAAAAAAGAAGTAAAAGTGGCCAAAGCCTGAGGGCACTATAGCTACAACTTCTCCCAGAATGTTTGAAAATGTGCTGAAGAGAGTTTGTCCTGTAGCCATGAAGCCTAGGCAGATCAGAAACATGTAGGGTTGAAAAGGCTTGGCCAGGTCTGCCATTACAAAACTAATGCTGGGATAAAAACAACATAATACACAAAATAAAAGCCATAGGGAGCTAAACTTGTGGGGCATTAAACTTAAAATTGGTAAAACAAAGTCCTTTGAGAGATGTTTTGAGATTAAAAACAAAAAATGTTTTCTATATTTGGGATGAGGGAAAGCACAATGACACAGGGTATATAGATTTCATATGATCTTGCTTTGTGTATAAGCATGCAAATGACTATATTTCAATCATTATAGTTCTCTATGTCCTCTTTGGGAGAAATCAGAATAAGGAAGATGTGGGAGATTGAGAAATTACATACTAGATTAAAGATCATAAAACAGAGGTTGAAAGCATCTTTAAATCAAAACAGGAAACCCTCAGAAGAATACAATCTGTAATTTACTATAGTAAAATCAAAAAATGTAGTTCCAGTTAGAATGGTTCCACAGGAGCTTGAGAAATTAGGATGGCAGCTCATAGGCATATAATATATTGAAATAAGAATACAGATTCTGCTTATTAATCCTAAATAAAAGCAATGCCATACAATAGGTTGTGTTGTAATTTTATTTGGAAAATTTGATACAGTGTAACATTGGTAAATGTTACAATGGCTTTCTGCCTTGAGTTCTGAGGAGGATAATGCTGAGATTACACATTTATTAGAAATGAAGGCTATCTTAGATATACCTTTAAAGATTAAAACTGATGATGCTTAGCAATAGAGGTTCATTAAAATACAATTTCATGGGCATTATGGCATGAAGCCTATTCCAGATGAAGTTTACAATCCTACAGGTTAAGCCTTTATAAAAAGGCCTAACAATGTTTTGTTGTTGAAATAGGCTATAAATAGAAGTCCTTCAAACACTCAGAAAATATGGCACTTAAACATAATTTTATTAATTTAAGAACTTTGTTGATATTGAAACTGAAAGATACCTGTTTGATATTAGTGTAGCCATTTCTTTTTTTTTTTCTCTCCATCTTTATTTACTTGGGTATTTCTTATTTACATTTCAATTGTCATTCCCTTTCCTGGTTTCTGGGAAACATCCCCCAACTCCTCCTACTTCCCTTCTATATGGGTGTTCCCCTCCCCATCTCCCAGCCATTACCACCCCCACAACAATCACTTTAACTGTGGGTTCAGTCTTGGCAGGACCAAGGGCTTCCCCTGCCACTGGTGCTCTTACAAGTCTATTCATTGCTACCTATGCAGTTGGAGGCCAGGTTCAGTCCACGTATAGTCTTTGGGTAGTGGCTTAGTCCCTGGAAGCTCTGGTTGGTTGGCATTGTTGTTCATATGGGGTCATGAGTCCCTTCAAGCTCTTCCAGTCCTTTTTCTGATTCCTTCAATGGGGGTCCCGTTCTCAGTTCAGTGGTTTGCTGCTGACATTTGCCTATGTATTTGCCATACTATGGCTGTGTCTCTCAGGAGAGATCTACATCCGGTTCCTGTCGGCCTGCACTTCTTTGCCTCATCCATCTTATCTAGTTTGGTGGCTGTATATGTATGGGCAACATGTGGGGCAGGCCCAGATGGGTGTTCCTTCAGTCTCTATTCTAAACTTTGCCTGCCAAGGGTATTCTTGTTCCCCTTTTAAGGAGTGAAGTATTCACATTTCGGCCATCCTTCTTGAGTTTCATGTCTTCTGTGCATCTAGGGTAATTCGAGCATTTGGGCTAATATCCACTTATCAATGAGTACATACCACGTGTGTTTTTCTGTGAGTGGGTTACCTCACTCAGGATGATACTTTCCAGTTCCATCCATTTGCCTATGAATTTCATAAAGTCATTGTTTTTGATAGCTGAGTAGTATTCCTTTGTGTAGATATCCCACATTTTCTATATCCATTCCTCTGTTGAAGGGCATCTGGGTTCTTTCCAGCTTCTGGCTATAATAAATAAGGCTGCTATGAACATAGTGGAGCAAATGTCTTTGTTATATGTCGGAGCATCTTTTGGGTACATGCCCAAGAGAGGTATAGCTGGGTCCTCAGGTAGTTTCCAATTTGCTGAGGAACCTCCAGACTGATCTCCAAAATGGTTGTACCAGTCTGCAATCCCACCAAAAATGGAGGAGTGTTCCTCTTCCTCCACATCCTTGCCAGCATCTGCTGTCACTTGAGTTTTTGATCTTATTCTCACTGGTGTGAGGTGGAATCTCAGGGTTGTTTTGATATGCATTTCCCTTATGACTAAAGATGTTGAACATTTCTTTAGGTGTTTCTCAGCCATTCGGCATTCCTCAGCTGTGAATTCTTTGTTTAGCTCTGAACCCCATTTTTTAATAGGGTTATTTGTCTCTCTGCAGCCTAACTTCTTGAGTTCTTTGTATGTTTTGGATATAAGTCGTCTACCGGTTGTAGGATTGGTATACATATTTTCCACATCTGTTGGTTGATTTTTTGTCCTTACAACACTGTCCTTTGCTTACAGAAGCCTTGCAGTCTTATGAGATCCCATTTGTTGATTCTTGATCTTAGAGCATAAGCCATTGGTGTTTTATTCAGGAAATTTTCTCCAGTGCCCATGTGTTCAAGATTCTTCCCCACTTTTTTTCTATTAGTTTGAGTGTATCTGGTTTGATGTGGAGGTCCTTGATCCACTTGGAGTTAAGCTTTGTACAGGGTGATAAGAATGGATCAAGTGCAGCCATTTCTTAAGAATGAGAATCTTTAAAGCTGTACCTTGCTTAGACCCTAGATGTTAGACAATAGACCAGAAAGTACAGAAAGCACATTCCCACCCACTGTCTTGGAAGGTACCCAAACATAAAACAGACGGTTTAGATCGTATTTACTGCAGGGCAATTACAAGGCAAGAAACATTTCCGGGAAGCTGACTGACCACTATAGATTGTGCTGCAGGATGAAAAACATATATCAAGTTAGATGTCCTTGGTACTGACATAGCTGCTGACATAGCTACAGCCTTGTCCTGGGAACACCAGGAGAGAAACATCTGCCAAGTCAGATATCCTTGGTCCTTGTCCTGGGAACCCCAGGATGGAAAAACATATATCAAGTCAGACATCCTTGGTACTGAAATGGCTGTATTGATATGGTTGCATCCTTTTCTCCGAAACTCCAGAACAAGAACATCTGCCTCGTCAGATATCCTTGGCACCAAAATAGCTGAGCTAATGAAACTGTGTAACCTTAAATGATTGTATAAGCTGTATATTTCTGCTGGTCTGGGCTCTTCACATTCCTCCTGAGTGAGGACTGTGTCAAGCCCCAGTGCATTGGTATCTCAAAGTAAACTTCTTGTTTTTCCATCAAGACTGAGTCCCGCATGTTTGTGGGGTGGTGGGTGTCCTCAGAATTGGAGCAAGAGTCTCCTCAGTCTGAGGGTCTTTCAAAACATATCAGATCTCAGCTGTACCTCATTGAACTTAGAAGAAGAAGATGATGAGCTCCAAAGAAACTCCATTTAGAGCTGTCTTCATTTGTGGCAAGCTAGCCTCTGGGCAAAGAAAGTGCCCTAACTTAATCGGCAGACAGAATGCCATCCAGAAAAGAAAAGAAAACAAAATGAAAACAAATGCATGGAACTTGATTGCCAAGCTTTGCCAATACAGGGTAAGCAAATCCTTGGTAATTCCTGCTTCACATAAGGTTTGTCAGATACTTTGAACAAGAGGGCTGAAGACAGTGCTTCAATGTCTTAGAATACTTTGAAGTGGTCTCGACCGCCAACTGTCTGCCATTTTTAAAACTTTGAAAGTGTTTGTCTGCACTTCCTACTTAATCAGGAAATATTTCTTCTTAGTTGTCTTTTGGGGTTGAATACAAGATAATCATAGTCTCAATAAAAGCTTAAGTTGTTATATTTAAGAGGATTTATTAGACCTAAAAAGATGGTGTTAGGTTGTTAATGCAAGTTAGGATAAAATGTGATTTAGATCCAGAACTCTGAACTCACCAGGACAGGATAGATAATAGGATATTTTTCTTAATTACCACATACTATGGACTTGACATTGTAAATATATATCACACCTTATAACTATTATAATTTTTATAATTTTATTCAATTTTATTTGAAATAGAGACATTTATTGTACTTCAAAGGGGGATTATTGAGAGAATATCTAATATCGATATGACTATGGCACTTGTTAATAATAAATCTGATGGATTATTATTTAGGTGGTAAATAAGAAGTGGAAAATCTGGAGAAATCATAATTCTGAGATGGAATGCGGCAGGAGATTCACCTTGGAAGACATGAGGAGAGAGACACATAGTACCTGAACATGGTTAAGTGGGCATGTTATAGAATATAGCTTAAAATAAGTCAGTTATTCTAAATTGTGATCTAGTTAGAGAAGAGCCTCACTATTAGTCAAGGTATTTGTAAATATATCTTGAATCTGAGTCTTAGTTCTCGGAGCATGGCGCTGTGTGGAAGAACTGGATCAAACTGCTACATTATATTGTTCATGAGTTTTAAGCCAAGCTAAGTTTACAGTGGATATTGTCTAAGCACATACTCAAATAATAAATTATAGATGCCATATGTTGTTAAAAGTTATGATTTTTAGTATCATATGATTAGTATCGGATGATTTAGTAGAATCATCCCTTATATTTGAGTTGAGGTCTTGCAGTTGATTTGGTAGACTAACCTGAAATTAACTAAATGAATGTATTTGAATTTAATTGATAAATTATTGATATTTATGTCCATGGAAATGGTTGCATGGATAACTTTGTATGGTAAACTGTAGAAAAACACAGAATACATGTCATTACAGCGGATTTAAACTTTTTTCCCAGATTTCAAGTTGTATTAAAAAGCCTACAGTAATAAAAAAAAGCATTTTATTGACATAATAGACGCATTGATCAATGTAAAGAATTGAAGACTCAGCTCCAGATGTAATTCCATACATGTAAAAACATCTTGTTTTTCACAAAGCAAACAAAATTACACACTGGGGAAAAGGTCAGCATCTTGACAGACAGATGGTGTGAATAGCAGCATACAGAGAAATGAAAATAGTTCCATATCTCTCACCCTGAACACAAGTCAACTCCAAAGGGATCAAGGACCGCACACAAGTCACTGAAAGACCAAAAGCCCTGAACCTGACCTCTTTTTTTCTTTTTTCCTTTTCTTTTCTTTCTTTCTTTTTTTTTTTACTCTGTATTTGTGAATCCAAAATTCAGTTTAACAGACTGGATGTTTTCCTATCCTGAGTCTCACTGGTCACAGAGCTTCCCACAATGCTTTCTCCCACCACCTCCCACCAGCAGCTGGACAGATGTTGGCTGGCCTGCTTCTTGGACACCAGGATACATCCTCAATTTTTCCCTCTGCTCATCAAAATGTGAAAGCTCACGGTCTGTAGCTTTCCTGCCATAGATGTCCAAGTGGAAAGACATTTCTCCCATCCTGTCAGGATGCTGGAGGAGTTGTGAGTGCCTATGCGGGTCATTTCTCCTGTCCTATCAGGATGCTGGAGGAGTTGTGAGTGCCTATGTGGCTCATTTGTTTGTTTTCTGGGATTTTCCCTTGCGTGTTTGCTTTCTGAGATAAGGTGTTACATAGCTCAGCCTGGCCTCGAACACACTGATGTAGCCAAAGATGACCTTGAGCACTTTGCTACTCCTGCTTCCACCCTCCAAGAGCTAGGAATATAAGAATCCAATGAATCCTTGCTCTTTGTTTTGGGGACTATGGACATGGACCGGATTGGGATCCTTCTCTCTCAAGTGTTCTTAACTCACCTGCCAGGGGCTGGAGTTTGCCAGACACTTGCTCCTGAAACCTCAGAGTCAGTCTGCTCACCAGGAGGCTGCATTAGATAACTTGATCACTTTTCTTTCATCAGGGTTGTTATAAGTTCTTTAAAATCTGTTCGAGTCTCAGCCTGATTGTTCTCCTGTGAGCTGATTTTTTAAAACATCAAAAAACAAAAACAAAACAATACAAACAAACAAAAACCTTAGAGTTTTACATTTCCCTGGGCCTTAAATGAGTATCCCCAAATACCAGCACTTTCCTAGCTCTTAATCTCATCAGAGTCCTCATGAGCTCTCAGCTTTCTCTGCAGTTGAAGGCAGACTGGAAGAACCAGGGAGTAGTCTGAATGAATGTCACTGAGTCACTGTATGCAATGCTCTCTACTCTGCAGAAGGTTAGCTGCCACTTCTAGGGAAATCTTTGGAAAGCACTAGGTGGCACATAAATAATTAAGGGGTGACTTTTAATTAAGGCTTTGTAGTGAAAACGGCTTTGTGAAACATTAAGAGCTTTTGAGTAACTAACTTTGTTGCTCTCTTTTCAACCTGAACTTGTCATCCCTGGAAACTGTACAAATAGTGACTTTTAACAGCTTTGGTCTTTTGATGATACCAGAGACTCACTTCTTTCTTGTGAATGAATGCTTTGTGAAAAGTCAGGAATCTGTTGAGGTGGCCAGCACTTCTCATTTCAGGGAGATGATGGTATTTGTTATTCTTCTCATTGCTGTGACAACATATTCAACTAAATCAACTTATCCATGGTTTGTTTGTAGTGGCCAGTTAGGACACCGGCCTCATGGAGGAGGGGAAGGCAGGGCAGTCAGAGCAGCTCTGGCTATGGTGACAGGAGCCTGATGCAGCTTACATCTGGTTCTCTCTGTCTGCTCTGAATTTCTGTTACAAGATGTGATCTTGCAGCTTTTCGTCCTGCTTTGATATTTCCTAGCCATGATGAAGTCTTCTCCCTCTGGAACTAGATAAGACAAATTGTCCTGTAATTATCCATGCCTTATAAGATATTCATAGCTACCTGTGGGCTATTTAATGCCACACAGAATCTGGATCATCTTTGTCTTCCTCCATCTTCCTTCCATCCTCTGTGAATTTAAACTTTTACAATCAATGGTTGCACTCAATGGTCTCAACACAACATTGGTTGACTGTATAAGGGAGAGAAACAGGGTGTGTCTGTGTTTGTGTGCGCACACATGCGTGGTGTTTAAGCTCTTTCTTGTGTTGTTTCTTTTCAGCTATTTTGGGGACTGTGTAAACGTGAATAGCTTTTCTTACACATTTTGTCAAAAACAAATTTAAGCAAAGATTCCTCTGGTAAGAAAAATGCTCATGCTATTTTCAGTGAAAGATTTAATAATGCCTCAGGTCATAATTGAAAGTATACTATATAAGATGTGGAGAGATCACTTGGTAGTTGACAGTGCTTGCAGCTTTTCACTGGGCTCTAGTTCAGTTTGTAGCAAACACACTTAGTGGATAGCAACAGTTTGTAACTTCAACTGTCAAAAATCCAAGGCCAACTTTTGAACTTTTTGAGCAACTTCTTTCATCTGTCCACATCCATATATATGTACCCATAAACGTAAAAAAAAATAAAACTTTCTAAAACTTGTTTCCTACAAATATTAAGTAAATTAAACTTACTTTTGTCTCTGGTACATATCCTGAGTACTCTGAAATCTCAAATATTATAATATTTGGTTTAGTTGCTGAAATTGGCTTAATGATCATTAGCTCACTAACAACACTGATGTCAGATAGGATCTCCAAAAGAAACCTAGACATTTTTCAGTAGCCAATTCTCACAGATACACAACTAGCATGTATGTAAACTATTTGATAAGTAACTTCAGACTGTAACTTTACCAGTTTCCGGAAAATCAATTTACTTGACTGTGCTTATAAAATATAATAATCAGCTCTATATAATCCAGTGGTGTCTTCTTAGAGAAAAATCAGAACGTTGTCTCTTTATTATCAAGTCGTGTGTGTGTGTGTGTGTGTGTGTGTGTGTGTGTGTGTGTCTGTGTGTGTTCAAATGTCATAATTCTCTTGTCTTGTGTTGGTTCCTCAGAAAATTGCTAATGATGATATTTTTTAGTAGGGTAATAGTTCTATAAAGTTTTTAATAGTTTTCTTCTAAATTTATTAAACATGTATTCCTGAAAAATCCTACCATTTATAAAAACAGATGAGTGTACATTTGTGGATGTAGAGGAAGTATATGACATGACCTAGATTCATCCAAAAAAGACATCTCAATGAAATAATCTGTCTTCAACATCCTGTCTTTAAGAGACTGCTTTGCTAATTGATTTAGAAAGACTCAGTCTATTATTGGTGGCACCAATCCCTCTGAAGGTTCACTCATGATGTATTATAATGTTAGTTAAGTATGAGCCTGAGCAAACCAGATTGAGTCCCCAAGCAGCCTGCCTCCATTGTTACTGTTTTAAGAGCCCACTTCAACCTTTCCCTAAATGATGGGGTTTGACTTAAATGTTTAAGCTAGATATACTCTTTCTCTACCAAGTTGCTTTTAGTTCTAATGTTCTTCATAGCACATAAAGAAAACTAGAAGAGAAATTGAGACCAAAAGTTGTGGTATGAACATTTTTTAATATGAATTTCTGTCAAGACATACCAAAACATGTAAAAGGCATAGAAAAAAATGAATGCTCATCAAAACAAATAAATAATATGTATTTTCCTTACTGGGATTATAGCTAGATTTGTTTCTTACACACTCTTTATAGTATAGCTGATGGAACAAGGTACACATGTTAAGCCAAGTTTTGAAAAACCTTACTATGTCCACTGGACTATTCACATGCTTTGGACATTATGAGTAATTGTAGCCATGTAGCTTTAAAAATGAACCCATGCTAAAGTCAGCTATGTATTGGCATTGACGGTGTCTGTTCCTATCCTGGTACAGAGTCTGAGATCCATGACTGTGTGTTTTTCCTAGCCAACGCCTCTCTCACAAATGCCAGCTCTACCTCTCCTGATCTCAAAGATCATTCTCTTGCCAGTTCACCACCCCATAGTCAGTTCTGGGGACATTCTTGCCAGCCTCGGCTCTCCAGTGGTTTCCTCTCCTCTGGAGCTTGGACTTTTGTACAGTCTTTCCATTCAAAACCCTAGCTGAATGCCGCCTGGCTATGTTCTTTCCCTCATGCTCATCTAGGTCACTTAGAATGGAAAACACCAGTACTCTTTGTTTAAAATAAACAGATGAGACAACCACTAGGTGTGAAATCTATCCTTCTAAACTCACCAATTATTCTATGTTAGAAATCTTCTTGTGGTGGAGGCTGCTACCAGGGCTAACAGTTCCAGTCTATATCCTGCCTCCTCTCCCTCTTGCCTCCCTGTTTAAAACCTGTTTATTCTTCCTTAGTCCCCTTTTCCTTTCTAGGACCTGGAAGACTCACCTCCTCCTTCTCATTCAATGATTGGCTTCTTTTCATCTTTATTAGCCAATCAATTAATTAAGGGAAATTCCCGTACAAGTAATGTGTTCAAATTGAGTAGCTATGGAAAAAGATTTATTAATATGTCTGTAAAATTAGGACAGAGTATCCCTGTATCATGGGAAAAAGAAAGAGTGGTAGAGAAAGATGCCTTATGTCTTCCTCTGTCCTCTGTCAGCAAACATACCCAGACATTATCATTTATATCACACACACACACACACACACACACACACACAATAAGAACAGTATGTGTTCACTCCTTATTTAAAAGGGGAACAAGAATACTCTTGGGAGGGAATAGGGAGGCAAAGTTTAGAACAGAGGCAGAAGGAACACCCATTCAGAGCCTGCCCCACATGTGGCCCATACATATGCAGCCACCAAACTAGATAAGATGGATGAAGCAAAGAAGTGCAGGCCAACAGGAACAGGATGTAGATCTCTCCTGAGAGACACACCCAGATACAGCAAATACGTAGGTGAATGCCAGCAGCAAACCACTGAACTGAGAACAGGACCCCCGTTGAAGGAATCAGAGAAATTACCGGAAGAGCTTGAAGGGGCTCGTGACCCCATATGAACAACAATGCCAACCAACCAGAGCTTCCAGGGACTAAGCCACTACCCAAAGACTATACATGAATTGACCCTGGGCTCCCACCTCATAGGTAGCAATGAATAGCCTTGTAAGAGCACCAGTGGACGGGGAAGCCCTTGGTCCTGCCAAGACTGAATATCTAGTGAACGTGATTGTGGGGGGAGCGTGGTACTGTGAAGGAGGATGGGGTGGGGAAGCCCATATATAAGGGACAGGGAGGGGTTAGGGGTATTTGGACCCAGAACCCGGGAAGGGGAATAACAATCGAAATGTAAATGAGAAGTACTCATGTTAATAAAGATAAAAAAAGAAGAGCAGTATGTGTTATCATAAAGCTAGGTTCTTCTATTTAAAGATTCTACCACATAAAGAGGAAACATATGAGCTCTCTGCTCCCAGACCCCGTGAGAGAGAGAGACCCAACCGCCTGGTCAGGTGGGCACTCCTGAGGCTGCAGAGCGGAAGAGACCACCAACACTGCTCACCCCTGCCCACATCCCTGGCCCAAGAGGAAACTGTATAAGGCCTCTGGGCTCCCGTGGGGGAGGGCCAAGGAGCGGCAGGACCCCTGCCTGAGACACCACCGGACCCTGAGGGAAGCAGACCAGATAAACAGTTCTCTGCACCCAAATCCCGTGGGAGGGAGAGCTAAACCTTCAGAGAGGCAGACAAGCCTGGGAAAGCAGAAGAGACTGCTCTCTGCACACACATCTCGGACGCCAGAGGAAAAAGCCAAAGACCATCTGGAACCCTGGTGCACTGAAGCTCCCGGAAGGGGCGGCACAGGTCATCCTGGTTGCTGCTGCTGCAGAGAGCCCGTGGGCAGCACCCCACGAGCGAACTTGAGCCTCGGGACCACAGGTAAGACCAAATTTTCTGCTGCAAGAAAGCTGCCTGGTGAACTCAAGACACAGCCCCACAGGAGCAGCTGAAGACCTGTAGAGAGGAAAAACTACACGCCCGAAAGCAGAACACTCTGTCCCCATAACTGACTGAAAGAGAGGAAAACAGGTCTACAGCACTCCTGACACACAGGCTTATAGGACAGTCTAGCCACTGTCAGAAATAGCAGAACAAAGTAACACTAGAGATAATCTGATGGCGAGAGGCAAGCGCAGGAACCCAAGCAACAGAAACCAAGACTACATGGCACCATCGGAGCCCAATTCTCCCATCAAAACAAACATGGAATATCCAAACACACCAGAAAAGCAAGATCTAGTTTCAAAATCATTTTTGATCATGATGCTGGAGGACTTCAAGAAAGACGTGAAGAACTCCCTTAGAGAACAAGTAGAAGCCTACAGAGAGGAATCGCAAAAATGCCTGAAAGAATAACAGGAAAACATAAATAAACAAGTAGAAACCAATAGAGAGGAGACACAAAAATCCCTGAAAGAATTCCAGGAAAACACAATCAAACAGTTGAAGGAATTAAAAATGGAAATAGAAGCAATCAAGAAAGAACACATGGAAACAACCCTGGATATAGAAAACCAAAAGAAGAGACAAGGAGCTGTAGATACAAGCTTCACCAACAGAATACAAGAGATGGAAGAGAGAATCTCAGGAGCAGAAGATTCCATAGAAATCATTGACTCAACTGTCAAAGATAATGTAAAGCGGAAAAAGCTACTGGTCCAAAACATACAGGAAATCCAGGACTCAATGAGAAGATCAAACCTAAGGATAATAGGTATAGAAGAGAGTGAAGACTCCCAGCTCAAAGGACCAGTAAATATCTTCAACAAAATCATAGAAGAAAACTTCCCTAACCTAAAAAAAGAGATACCCATAGACATACAAGAAGCCTACAGAACTCCAAACAGATTGGACCAGAAAAGAAACACCTCCCGTCACATAATTGTCAAAACACCAAACGCACAAAATAAAGAAAGAATATTAAAAGCAGTAAGGGAAAAAGGTCAAGTAACATATAAAGGGAGACCTATCAGAATCACACCAGACTTCTCGCCAGAAACTATGAAGGCCAGAAGATCCTGGACTGATGTCATACCGACCCTAAGAGAACACAAATGCCAGCCCAGGTTACTGTATCCAGCAAAACTCTCAATTAACATTGATGGAGAAACCAAGATATTCCATGACAAAACCAAATTTACACAATATCTTTCTACAAATCCAGCACTACAGAGGATAATAAATGGTAAAGCCCAACATAAGGAGGCAAGCTATACCCTAGAAGAAGCAAGAAACTAATCGTCTTGGCAACAAAACAAAGAGAATGAAAGCACACAAACATAACCTCACATCCAAATATGAATATAACGGGAAGCAATAATCACTATTCCTTAATATCTCTCAATATCAATGGCCTCAACTCCCTAATAAAAAGACATAGATTAACAAACTGGATACGCAACGAGGACCCTGCATTCTGCTGCCTACAGGAAACACACCTCAGAGGCAAAGACAGACACTACCTCAGAGTGAAAGGCTGGAAAACAACTTTCCAAGCAAATGGTCAGAAGAAGCAAGCTGGAGTAGCCATTCTAATATCAAATAAAATCAATTTCCAACTAAAAGTCATCAAAAAAGATAAGGAAGGACACTTCATATTCATCAAAGGAAAAATCCACCAAGATGAACTCTCAATCCTAAATATCTATGCCCCAAATACAAGGGCACCTACATACGTAAAAGAAACCTTACTAAAGCTCAAAACACACATTGCACCTCACACAATAATAGTGGGAGATTTCAACACCCCACTCTCATCAATGGACAGATCATGGAAACAGAAATTAAACAGTGATGTCGACAGACTAAGAGAAGTCATGAGCCAAATGGACTTAACGGATATTTATAGAACATTCTATCCTAAAGCAAAAGGATATACCTTCTTCTCAGCTCCTCATGGTACTTTCTCCAAAATTGACCATATAATTGGTCAAAAAACGGGCCTCAACAGGTACAGAAAGATAGAAATAATCCCATGCGTGCTATCGGACCACCACGGCCTAAAACTGGTCTTCAATAACAATAAGGGAAGAATGCCCACATATACGTGGAAATTGAACAATGCTCTACTCAATGATAACCTGGTCAAGGAAGAAATAAAGAAAGAAATTAAAAACTTTTTAGAATTTAATGAAAATGAAGGTACAACATACCCAAACTTATGGGACACAATGAAAGCTGTGCTAAGAGGAAAACTCATAGCGCTGAGTGCCTGCAGAAAGAAACAGGAAAGAGCATATGTCAGCAGCTTGACAGCACACCTAAAAGCTCTAGAACAAAAAGAAGCAAGAAGGCAGGAGGAGGAGAGGAAGGCAGGAAATAATCAAACTCAGAGCTGAAATCAACCAAGTAGAAACAAAAAGGACCATAGAAAGAATCAACAGAACCAAAAGTTGGTTCTTTGAGAAAATCAACAAGATAGATAAACCATTAGCCAGACTAACGAGAGGACACAGAGAGTGCGTCCAAATTAACAAAATCAGAAATGAAAAGGGAGACATAACTACAGATTCAGAGGAAATTCAAAAAATCATCAGATCTTACTATAAAAACCTATATTCAACAAAACTTGGAAATCTTCAGGAAATGGACAATTTCCTAGACAGATACCAGGTATCGAAGTTAAATCAGGAACAGATAAACCAGTTAAACAACCCCATAACTCCTAAGGAAATAGAAGCAGTCATTAAAGGTCTCCCAACCAAAAAGAGCCCAGGTCCAGACGGGTTTAGTGCAGAATTCTATCAAACCTTCATAGAAGACCTCATACCAATATTATCCAAACTATTCCACAAAATTGAAACGGATGGAGCCCTACCGAATTCCTTCTACGAAGCCACAATTACTCTTATACCTAAACCACACAAAGACCCAACAAAGAAAGAGAATTTCAGACCAATTTCCCTTATGAATATCGACGCAAAAATACTCAATAAAATTCTGGCAAACCTCTGAGTTGAGAATAGGACCCCCGTTGAAGGAATCAGAGAAAGAACTGGAAGAGCTTGAAGGGGCTCGAGACCCCATATGTACAACAATGCCAAGCAATCAGAGCTTCCAGGGACTAAGCCACTACCTAAATACTATACATGGACTGACCCTGGACTCTGACCCCATAGGTAGCAATGAATATCCTAGTAAGAGCACCAGTGGAAGGGGAAGCCCTGGGTCCTGCTAAGACTGAACCCCCAGTGAACTAGACTATGGGGGGAGGGCGGCAATGGGGGGAGGGTTGGGAGGGGAACACCCATAAGGAAGGGGAGGGGGGAGGGGGATGTTTGCCCGGAAACCGGGAAAGGGAATAACACTCGAAATGTATATAAGAAATACTCAAGTTAATAAAAAAAAAATCATACAAAAAAAAGAAATACTCAAGTTAATAAAAAAATAAAAAATAAAAAAAAATAAAATTAAAATAAAAAGGCTTAAAATCTGTTATATCCTGGCTAGCTCATGTATTATCTGATAACTAGGTAATTAAATATGTATTCTCAAAGTTAAATAGTCTGAGTGGGTTATAAGATTACACTAAGTTTTCAACCCCGCCAGTAATCTGAGACTGGGCCATATATCTGTAAATATAGGAAGCCTAGCATGGCTTCTAGAACTGAGACGGGTTATAGAGACAATTTTCTATTTGCACAGTTCCCTGTGAGCAACACGTGAGAGCAAGTCTTCAGACTTCTGGCCTAGGATCATCAGACAGACTTTTGAAACACTGAATTTTGAACGGCTAATCATTCTGGCTTGGCGGAAATTTTCAGCCAACTTATTCTGCAATGTTTCCTTTTCTGGACAGTAATTAGTCTGTAGAAGAATTGGAGCAATTTTTGCATAGTGCCTGTCTGCCACAATAAATCACCTCACATGGAGGTGGAGATTTTCAGTTTCTTCTTTGAATATACCAAAGGGGAGCTGGTGAGAGTGGACATGTCTCAATAAAAGTTAAAGAACATTAAATGTCATATTTTGTGGACTTCTGGTGTTTTTTAGAAAGCATCTAACTATATAAGTAATCTGGACTGTTGTCCATTAATTATCTTACTAAATTATCTTGAAAGCATTCTAACAATAAACTTAGAGACATGAATTTGCTATTTGGCCTTAAACTCACGTGCTCAATCATCTCAGCTTCATTTTTTAATAGCAGAAAAGGACTGGGTATAAGCCATCTATGCTGAAATGTGTTGTATAGGCACAATACATGTACATCAGAGTAACAATATTAATTTTAAATCAGTGAGAAATTTACATTAAAGAAAATCTTAAAAATCAAAATTTGTATCAAATAAATTTTGTGACAATGTAAAAGATCATAATTTTAGTTTAGTAATAAATATAAAAATAATTATGTACAGCTTGAAGAAACCATTGAAGAGTTTTTGCCCCAATTCCCTGGACTTTGGGGGACTAAAAGTAGTTATTCTAAGGTTGTTTTTCTGAGGAATTTAGAAATGTATATAATTTAACAGGGAGGAATTGGCTCAAACTGATTATACATAATCTCAGTCGGTGGAAAATCTTGTATTTATCACTAAGCTAAAGATATAATCTTTTACATTTGAAAGTATATTATAATACATTACATTCTCTCCCAAGATCTTTTATGATAATCTCCTAAACAGTGAAGAAAATTTATACATCTTTTAAACTCATCTATTATTTCTAGCTTTATGTTTATAAGCTGTTTAGAATTTGTCTATAGAGATATTCTATCTTCTGTTAATTAAGTAAACATTTGTCCTTTCATATTTTTCTTTATTTTTATATAAAGAAATATACTTGTATGCACTCTACATTCTATTTACCAAATCTCACCAGATTTCCTATAATACATCTCCTGACACCATGTCTTCATCTGTTTACCTTTTAGATCTCATCAAAGAATCAGAATCTAGTGTCACTCATGAAGGGTATCTATTGAAGCACAAGCAAATTACCAAGGCAATACCCCCCCCCAAATGTATGATTCTTCATTCACCGGTAGCCATCAAATGCCAAAAGCCCCTCAATATGGCATTGACAAGGCTTGGTCACCCCATCTAAGCCCTGACTCTAGCTGGCTTGATCATGTGAAAGTATTGTGTTAACACAGGTGCTGTGGGTTCATGAGTGTGATAACCATGAGCTGTCCAGAGGACAGCTTTTCAGTCTCTGTACCGAACAGCTATCACAATTTTCTTGATACAATAGAGATCAATTCAATGTTCATTGCAAGAAGGCAGGAACATACTCATCTAATTATGATGGAGATGTTATTAAAAATTTTAGTTTCTAAATGCCTTTTATTTATGTAAAATTCCAGAAAATTTTATTTCTGTTTATGGTCTGAAACATCTTCCTTTCATTCATAACAAACACAATGATAGTTCTATCTTTTGAAATTACATTATAATATAATGTATATGTATCAAACTTTTCTAAATTTGTGTGCATGTGTATCCCATTTTTAAGAGTATTAAGTTTTTCCTTAATGTTTTCTAGCTGTATTAATACGATCATAAGATTTTCTTTTTAAGTAAAATAACTTATGCATTATTTTACTAACATAAGTCTTTTTTTCATACCAATTTCCTTTATTAATATTGATGCAAAAATACTCAATAAAAATCTCAAAAATGAAATCCAAGTATACATCAAAATGATCATCCAACATGATCAAGTAGGCTTAATTCTGGGGATGCAGAAGTGGTTCAATATACAGAAATTTGTCAATGTAGTCTACTATATAAATCTAATCAAAGGAAAAGAACCTACATAATCATCTCATTAGATGCTCAGTAAGCTTTTGACAAAATTCAACATCTTTTAATGGTAAAAGTCTTGGAAAGATCAGCAATTCAAGGCCCATATCTAAACAGAGTAAAAGCAATATACAGCAAACCAGTAGCCAACATCAAACTAAATGGAAAAAATTTGAAACAGTTCCACTAAAATCTGGGCCAAAATAAGGCTGCCCATTCTCTCTCTGCCTATTCAATATAGTACTTGAAGTCCTAACAAGAGCAATTAAAAAACAAAGGATGTCAAAGGGAAAAATATTGGAAAGAATGTAGTCAAAATATCACTAATTTCAGATGTTAATATAGTATAGTTAAGTGACCACCAAAATTCCATCAGAGAACACCTTTACTTGGTAAACAACCACAGCATAGTGGCTGGACATAAAATTTACTCAAACAAATCAATAGCCTTGCCCTACTCAAAGGATAAATAAGCTGATAAAGAAATTAGGGAAATGACACCATTCACAAGTGTCACAAACAATATAATACCGTAAGTCTTAATTTTATATCTCAAATATTATTTTCTATTGCATACATAGATGATTTTTAGTTGTTAACATTTGGTTGATCCATTAGTTGCTTTTTTATTAAATTGTAAATTTATACTTTTGTGTTGGAACTAACTTTTGTAAAGTTTGCATACATAATTTTCATATTTATTCAGTTGATATCACGTAATTCATACAATTCTTTCTCTTCAAATAACTACAACATAGATTTTGATTAGTTTAATGAACAAAGACTATTAAATGCACCTGTTGAAATTATTGATTTGAATAACTATAGAGAATAATTTGATATTAAATACTGGATAGGAGTGTGGGACTGCATTTTAATAATCTGAATTATGCTGTTTCAAGGTTTTGTTAAATGACTTTTTTTATAGATATGTACAGTATTAACATGACTTATATTCAAATCATTGTTCTTTGTCCTTCATTTTCTTTTTGACTTTTTAGAGTTTTTCATATTTAAAAGCGGTTTTAAATATTTGCTTCATGCATCTGTACATGTGTGCACAAATGAGTACAGGTACTTGCAAAATGTAGGAGAGGGTACATAATTTCCAGAGCTCGATTGAGAAGTACTAATGACCCACCAAGTATAGATACTGGACACTGAACTTAGGTTCTCTACTAGAGATCAAGGAAAACCCATGAGCCTTTTCTATAGGTCTTGATTTTAGTTTTTGTTAAGGTTTTAGTTCTGTGTGCCTTTCTTATTCACGAAAACAACTTTGTCGAATTTGATACAAATAATTTTGTGTAAATATTCATCTTTAATTAATTGGAATTCAAAAATTTGGACTGTATTTCCTATTGATTTTATTAAGATGATATCATACTGATATATACTATCAGAAAATCCTGCATGAAGTCACCATGACTGAAAATAGGAATAGAGAAGGCTCAAAAAATTGTACTTCATTAAAGGTTGATATGTCCACGATTCCTCTCATTAAAGTAAGCTCATATGTGGGAAAAGATACTTCAAATCAATCAGTTGAGGATTTGCGTTATTCTTATACTATCAATTCAGCTCATTTACATTCTACCACTGTGAGCAGTTCCCTCCCCAAGTGACTGCCATGTGGTTATTATCATTGTCTTTTTGAATTTTGCTGTACATATGGCTTGTTTGAAAAATTTGAAACTTAATGAGGCTTGAATGGACTAAGAGACAATCACCAGTGTTTACTTTGCTCAGTCCTTTTTGTTTTTCCCTTTGCAACACCTCGAATTGCCTTTTTTTCAGTATGCATCCACATTTCAAAATTTAGTGGTCCTGAACAGAGTGGGGAGCTTGTCAATGAGCCAGGAGCCAGGCCCACCTATCTGCAAATGATATGTGAACCTAGTGACACAGAGCTCCTCTGGGTCACCAGGGTCTGAGGAGCAACACTGAAACCCAAGTTAGCAGAGTCAGGGCCTCGTGCTCCAGCTGTCAGACTCCACTCCATACCCGATGGGTGGGCAGGGTGACTGAGAGCCCTGTTCAGACCTCTTCAACGTGTAAAAACAAAGCAATTATGGGAAAAGGAACCAACTCAGAACCTGTGCACCGAGGACTCTCCACATGGCCTTTCTCTAGGCATATATCCAAGGACCCTGAGCAGTGGCCCGTCTGAGTCTCCCTGTGACTGCTCTGTTCACCTCTAGACCTGAGCTCAAAGGTCAAGAGCTGATGGTGGTGGCACGGCCGCAGACCCAGCGCTCCCTTCCCAGGCTGGTGGCAGGTGAACAAGTGTGGTCCAGAGCTAAGGGAGGGAGGCCAGGCTTTTTCAATCTCATCTGATGGCTTCTGGCCACAGCAAGTGTTGGGTGGTGATGGGCAACAAGGGACTTGAGGAGGGGAAAGCAGCACCCCTTGATAAAGGTGGGGAGACTGGAAGCTCTGAATTCCTCAACCTCGGCCAATTTCAGGGGAGGGGAGGTTACAATCTAAGCTTTGACCATGGGTGGGAGTGGAGGAGTGGGGACCATGGCTTGGATGGGGCAATCACTTAAGACTTAAGAAAGCATGGGTACAGCCAGAGCACCCCAAGCCTAGTGGTGGTCAGTCCCACGGCTGCTACCTGAAACCTCCCCATCTATTCGATGGGCCACCACACAGCTGTGACAGAGGGCAGGGCGGGCAAAGGCATACCCAGGCCAAATGCCAGCAGCAGGTGATTGTGTGAGACGTGTCTGTCCACAGTTGCCTTAGCTGTGCCCACCGCTCCCAAAGGAAACCGATTTCAACACACCTTATTGATCCCATAAGTTCAACCAGGCAGACAGCGGTTATACTCGACAGATGATGTTACATAGCACAACTTAGGTATTTCAAATGGACAAGAAGTTATCAGAGCAATGTCTCAGGATGAAGTCTAAGTGGGGCTTCCTCTCCAGTACTTCGAGGTCTACAGATGGATCTAGAAAATTCACTACTGTGGAAAATGAAGACTTGGGTTGGATGGGGAAGGGAGGCCGGGGCCTTGGTGACTAATGGCTGTAACTCTGTCCTTTTGGTGGCTGTGGCAGCTTCATGTTCTCTTTTGACATCATCAAGCACCTCAGTTCCTGCAGGATGACTTTGATGCTGTGGGAATTCTGTCACTGCCAGCACTGCCATGGCTCGTGGATCCACCACTCCATTGGAACTGCTTGCGCCGTTCATATTGACTCTTGTTACAAATCTCACAGACTGGGATGCTTCTGGATACTAGAGTGGCCCACACTCTATCTTAAGGCTGTATATTCGGTTTTCATAAATTGTTCGTAGAGGCCCAATTATCATGCCTGTCCATCTTGTGAGAGTCATGTCCTCATTGTCCTCCAGACCCTAGCTAACTGTGCTGTCGCCCACTCCTTTCTGGCCTTCTTCCAGCTCTTCCAACAGTCGGAAATCTCGAAGGAATTTTACTCCCGAGCCTGTGGTGGCTGCCATCTTGCGTCGCTATCGCTCGAAGTCAGTTCTTCCTTTCTTCCTCTACCCCTAGGTCCCTAGCTCCTTCTCTCTCTCTCTCTCTCTCTCTCTCTCTCTCTCTCTCTCTCTCTCTCTCTCTCTCTCTCTCTCTTTTCCACAGGGTCTCATAAACCCCAGACTTGCCTGAAGCTCACTATATATCCAGTGATGACTTTGAATGTCTGATATTCACCAATAAATTATAGATACGAACAACCATGCCTGATCTTGTACACTTTTCGAACTCATCCAAGGGTGTCTTCCATACTGGCATGTAGCCGGTCAAATGAGCAACTTACCAAATCTCTTCCTGTTTCTTCCTTGTTCCCTCCCTCCCTTCCTTCCTTCCTTCCTTCCTTCCTTCCAAGCTTTCTTCCTTCCCTTCTTTTATTTTCCTTCTGTTCTTTCTGTTCATGCATTTTGTTTTCATTTTGATTTTGATGTTAAAAGCTATTACTGAAGTTTTCACTTCTTGAAACCAGAAAGCATGAGCTGTAGAGCATTTAGACTTTCATATGTAGAAATCATTGTGTACCTATAGCAAAAACTATATACATTAAAGGTGACAGAAGCATTATTGTCTCAAAGTACTGGCTCTGTTCTTCAATTATTGTTAGAAACTTTTATTATTATTAATAGTCCACATAATCTAATATGTATACTATGAACATCTGCATTTTGAAAATGACAAAGGGGTATAAATTACATTTTCA
Source organism: Rattus norvegicus (assembly GCF_021556685.1). NCBI lineage: Eukaryota > Metazoa > Chordata > Mammalia > Rodentia > Muridae > Rattus > Rattus norvegicus. The sequence continues at coordinate 1,839,062 of NC_141538.1, read as the reverse complement.
ATGCAGTAACACAGAAACAAGCATTTTTCTAATATTCTCATTCTAGAGTTAATATTTTATTTATCATGCAAATGTATTTTAGAGAAATTCATTAAGGATTCTCCTCTTGCTTAATTGTAGGTGACATTATCAAAACTTGTGTAGAAAAAAGGAATTCCAATGTGATTGTACTTAATATCTTAAAGTTGAAATTGGTACAAAAAACAACTCTAGGATGAATTTTTTTTATAACTTTTGATTTCATTGAATAGGCATGAGATTAGACATGGCTTGTGTCATTCTTAGAAGTTCTTACAAAAAAGTAACGGGAGAATTCTTTTAGAGCTTCCATAATTCATGTCATTATTTGAAGAAGATGCTTATCAGTTTTGTCTGAGGTTACTGTCTAGGTGAGGTGTTCCCAGGATGTTTTCATCTTATTACAAGAAGTCACAGAGGGCAAGGTGACAAAGAAACTTTATTCAAAAGCAAAGTGAGAAACACTGGTATTCAGTGTAGCTTTAATTTGTGGACCTCTCGAGAAGGAGGAATTGTTTACTCAGAGTTCAGAGTGGATATTTCTGTTTGGGTTGACTGTTTTTGATTAGGCAAGCCTTAATTAACTGTGAACATCAGTTTCCATGATAAATTTGATTTAATCAAATGCATATTCATGATCACTAGGTATATGACATTAAACAGGATGTTTCCCTTGAAAGTTGTTCCAGAGGATTCAATACGACTTACTGAGTATTACTGTCTCAGGCCAGTTGAAACAGATTTCTCCCTCCGGTATGTGGATATGCTCTTGAATACTTTTGAATGGAAGTTGATCATGAAAGAGAAGTTTATAAACAATGTTATGTGCAGGGAGTCTTAGTCCATTGTTTGATATGTATACAGCTTCATGCAGGTGAGATGAGGTGAGGTATATTTGTTAGGTATATTTCTGGAAGGTAGATTTTTATGCAGCCTAAGTCAAGTGAAGTCCCAGGTTGAAGTGCTTTTCCCATACCTATATGCCTCATTCAAGGAATTTTAGTGCTTTTGCTTGTATCGTTACTTAGGCTACAGTACAGCTCACTGTTTCTTTGATGTTTGCTCAGACTCAGCTCAGTCAGTGACTGCATCTCAGTAGCTGCTGGACTTATTTGGCTCTTGTTCTTTGTCTTCCAATTTAATGGTAACTTCTTCAAGGATCAAACAATTTGGTCATTCTATGAATATTAATACAACTAGTCATAAGCCCTTATCAAATGATATCCAAGTCTCCTATGCTGACATAAGATGGAATTGCCACTCCAGAGGCTTGCTGAGCTTCAATATGAACTTCTAACTTCATGATGAGTAAATAACTTTCATCAATTGCTTATAAGAAATTCATTTAAATTTTGACAATTATGTTGGGCCAGCAAGAGGGAAAAAGGACTTGCAGAACAAGCTTAACACCCTCACTTCAAACATAGGAATCCATAGATAATGACCCATTACAGAAATTGGCCATCTGGCCTATAAACATGCTGTGGAATCAGAAGACCTACTTGAATACACACACATGCAGCACACACACACACACACACACACACGCACACACACACACACACACGCACACACACACACACACGCACACACATACACACACACCCCAAAAATTAATAAACTAATGTTTTTTAAATTTTCTAATATTAATATGTCATGCCCTTTCTTTATTCTGACAACTGATTTATTTTACATATGTGGATTCATGGTTCACAAAATAGTATTCATGATCAATGGCAATTATAAAGGTCAAGTGGACATTTTCATAAGTTCAAGGTTATAAACTTTTAATTTAATATTCCTCAGTACATGACCACCAAGAATTAGTGTGTGTGATATGGTGTGCATGTGTGTGTGTGTGTGTGTGTGTGTGTTGTGTGCGTGTGTCTGTCTGTCTGTCTGTCTATGTCTTCATGCCTATGTGTTCAAGCAGAAGACAGAGAAAGTAAATAGTTTCCTCTTTTATAACTTTCTACACAGTTTTCTCAATTCAAAGCCTTTCACTTATACTGATGCTATCTTGCTGTGCACAAGCTCCAGAAATTCTTTCCCTGTCATCATAGCACTGGGGTTATAGCTGTATACAACCATGATTGTTTTAAAGTGCAGGCACAGAAATTTGAATTCTCTTCTTGCAGCAAATTCTTTCCCACAGTAGGTTATCTCTTATCATCACTTCTGAATAATTTTGAAGACTGCTGTTTTCACTCTCTGTAAATTTGGTAAATTGTATATACAGTCAGGATTTGGAATTTCTATGATCTGATAATAAAACCTACCCCATGTCGACTAAGAGCTTTTAGAATGTTGCCATTGCTATTTACTTTTTATAATTTCAAATGTCTCCTCCTAAACAGAAATCAATGTGTTTTGATAATCATAATTTAGAATGTTTCCAACTGATTTAAAATGTTACTTCAAATTGTTAATTCATTTCTTTTTTTGTATCATGACATGATTTGGGCTTCTGGAAATAGTAAGTTCAAGCAGAAATAAAAGTTTAAACATACTGTATCTACACAGCTAAGGCTTAAGCAGCCAACAAGCATTTCTCTAACTGACATGTTTACAAAGGTGTCCTGTGAAAAAATAAACTAAAAAGTCAGAAATTTTGCTAGCTCAACACTCTGGGTACATGTAGTTGAAATGACTGATCTTCTCTGTCAGACTGAGGATTTCCTCCCGATGCACTGCAGTGTCAGCAATCAATGTTGTCTCTTTTCTCTTGATCCATCTGACTAACTCCAGATACCTGATCTGACTGAAGCAGTGATTTGAAATATTGCTGCATTCACTGGCCATTTTAGTATAGAAAGAACTGGAAATGATATCTAAAAGGAGAAGACTCAAACTGAGCAAAGCATACTCTAGCTAATGCTGCAAGGTAACATGGTGATCAACATAGTTGGTTTCTGACAGACCTGTGTTTCATCTGTGGATGTCTAAAAGATATAACACTGTGAAAATCTGCATATTCTTAGAGATGTAACATTCCTCCTCTGTTCACTGTGAGGATAAAATTAAATTGATCATGCAATAGTCATAGTGGTAACTATGTCAAACTAATAACCATACATGATAGCAATTGTTATTTGGACTCTCTTCTTGATGCTGTTCTTTCACAGCAAGTCTGTTATCAATTAGTATTCAAAATATAACAGAAAAGAATGCCTCTACTGAAAACAGTTGCTTATCTAAAACCTAATAGAATACATATTCTATGAAACTCCACATGACTTTTCCTCTTCTTCTTCTTCCTCTTGTTCTTCTTCCTCTTCCTCTTTTTCTTCTTCTTCTTCTTCTTCTTCTTCTTCATTTTCTTCTCCTCCTCCTTTTTCTTCATTCTTCCTCTTCCTCCGCCTCCCTCTTCCCCTCCTCTTCTTGCTCTCTCTCTCTGTCTCTCTCTCTCTCTGTCTCTCTCTCTCTCTCTCTCTCTCTCTCTCTCTCTCTCACACACACACACACACACACACACACACACACACACACTTGCCCTTTCTTAGAAGATCTAGGGTAAGGCAAGCCTCAAACTCCTTATGTATGATAAAATCTTATCCTGAGTCCTGGGATGAACAGCTCAAGTCATTATATCTGGTTAAGTTATAGAAGAATGTATATCAGTGCCTTGTACATGCTAGGGATACATTGGTCTAAACTTTATCTCCAGACGCCATCCACTTCCTAAAGCACAACATTTTCTAGCTTTAAATTGTTGAGGCAGCATCTCATGAACATTAGGTTGGTTTTAATTTTACTGTGTAATTGAAAATGACCTTGAATTTCTGTTCTTTGCCGCCCTACTTCTCGAATGCTGGAAGTACAGCTGTGTGCTGCCACACTGAGTTTTTTCTTTCTTCCTTGCCAGAAAAATAATAATGAACAATTCATCTAATGTACAAGACATGTGGAGGAGGAGCTGTGACTCAAGATATTTGAGACACACACACACACACACACACACACACACACACACACACACATATTTATATCACAGCTCTGTCTATTTGTTCAGTTTTCACAGGTAAAGACACTGTGTGTCATGTACAAAATCCCCATGCAAATTAATTTTAGCTAACAAACCAGTCAAGCATTTAGCTCCTTCCCTTTCTAATTAGTTTGGCATGCTAATCACTATACCACACCTCCTTGACAACTGTTTTGTCTTGCAAATTCACAGATGCACACTCAGTGTAATGGCAGTTGACCAGGAGAGATTTTGCTAAAGTGTGTGTTGTTTTGTTATATCCAGGTTCCTTTAATTAAAATTTCAGACCTATGATATATCCTTGTGGAAAACTGCACTTTGTATACACTGAAAATACTATCTTTTAGAAATATTAAGGGTTGATGCTGAAAAGATGGTTTAGTCAACAAAGGGCTTACCACACTACATCAAGACCTGAGTTTGAGCACCAGAAACCATGTGCTGCAGCTTGATTTCTATTACTAGGATAAAACATCATAACCAAATACAACTTAATACAGAAACACTTTCTCTTAAGATTAGATCATCATAAGGGAAAGTGAAGGCAGAAACTTGAAGATAGAAACCAAAGCTGCCACGAAGAAACACTGCTTAATTGTTTGTTATCCATGGCATTCTCAGCCTGCTATCTTCTACAACCCAAAACAAACTGCCAAGGTGAGGCCCCACAATATTCCTAACTCCAATACTCATTCTTTACAAGGAAAAGGCCCAGGAACTAGTCTTTTGGGAACATTTTTGTCAGAAGCCATAGTAGGAGGTATGCTTCAGATTATAATCTGCAACAGTTTTTCTTTATAGGCTAAGCCCAAGAGAATTCATTTTAGGAAAGATTCCTCATATTAATATATGTTTCTTGTTATTATTAAACATATATAGCAATCATTAGGTACTAGCCCACCGGGGCTGGGGATTTAGCTCAGTGGTAGAGCGCTTGCCTAGGAAGCGCAAGGCCCTGGGTTTGGTCCCCAGCTCCGGGGTGAAAAAAAAAGATAGGCCTACAGGTACTAGCCCACCCCTTTTGAGCAGATAGCTGCAGATCTATGAAGATGTACTCTCTTGCGGTGATGCTATATAGACAAATAGATGACTTCTTAATTCTTAAGGATGATCCTAGAAGAATTACTGAAACATCAGTGATTATTAAGCTCTCTTAATAGTAGTACTGCTAGTAGATCCCTTTCTGATAGTCAAAACTGCAATGAGAATTCTGTCAGTCTCCCATGTGTCACCAAGTAATTGATTCTTAGACAGTAACCATACTTTCTATTACTCAGAACACATTCCAAGAGATTGTCAAAACAATTAACTAAGGTCACGTAAAGGGAACTAACAATTTATTATAGGTAAAAGAAGATAAAATATTGTCTGGGTTAATCTATACAAAACTTCACTAATAGCTTAGTTATGGTTTTCAACTCTCTATGAACCTGTGAAGATGTGACAGGTGGTTGGATGTTTAACTAGATAATTACTCCTAATGGCTATGCATGTAAACACTCTCAGTTGTAAACTTCTATGTCATTTATGATTTGCTTTTATGTGTGAACGTGTGATGAACTTTTTAACATGTGATCATGTATTCTGAAAGTTGTATAAGTACTGAGGACAAAAAGATGCGAAAGAGAATTTTTCCCTTTTCCCATTCAGGATCTTTCTGCTTTTCCCCTTAGATAGCTTTCATAAGAAATGTTTTACAACTTAGTAATAAATATTATAATCACTTCTCAAAGTACCCCCCTTTTCCTGTAACTTCTGACTAGCTGGTGGAAAGTTTGGTCTGTGCAGTTCCTGCTGAGATAGCACAAAGTCTACTTACTTAATCCTTTGCTGTTTTAGGAAGAGGTGTTAAGTGCCAGAAACTTGCAGTTTCTAGGCAGTTCAGCTACAGTAGCAAGGTAATTTAGTCTCAGATAAGTAAATTTTTTTATTATTACACAGCAACCCTAAATATGTCATAAGACAAAGTCTTATCCCTGTATCTTGTAAGGAAAAGTCGTATCCTCTCCCGATGCTCTTTCCTTTCTCTACCTTATGAAAAACTGACAAGAAAGAAGACCCTGCCAAAGTTGGCACTGGGCACATTTTCTTTTCAGTTGAAGATTCCTCTTCCCAGATGACCCTAGTTTGTTTCAAGTTGACAAAAGAAAGTAGTCAAGCAGTATGCAATGTGAAACGGAGGACAACTAAAAAATTTCTAATTCTACCAGTGAGAAAATAAGGAAGTTAAGCAGAAATAGCTCTTGTGTGCTAGGAATAGTCAGTTTAACCAATTTTCAAGATACAGCTTCTGTTATGAAAACTTATCTCAAGAAGGAGATATTTAAAGGAGACAAAGAGGAACCTTAATGAGAGGATTAAAGGGGGACAGGGATGAGGTGGTAGGCTATTATAGGTACTACTGTGACAGACAAGTAACTATAAACACCCCTTGAATATACATTTGGGACACTACCACTGTAGAACTTTCCTAAGCTACACACACACACACACACAGACACACACACACACCCACAGACACACACACACACACACACACACATTATATGAAAGGAAGATAGATGGAGTCATCAAAGATGAAGTTCTAAATAAATATCATATGTCACCATGTAAAACGTTCGGCCAGGAATGCCTTGCATATTGTTAAATCATTGATGAAAGATGATACCATAGATCACCCCTCCCATCACAGGGCATTTTTCTGGGTATTATTTACTCTCTATAACATGATAATAAATGTATAGTGCTGAGGATAACATACAATGTCAAACATGGAGAAGTAGAGCCAGAGCCCAGATAAATGTTTCATTCCTATTGACTAGTGTTTATGATGCTGGAAGGGAAAAAATATTTAGATATATGTCTTATAATCTATAACAGTCAGTTGGTTAAAAAATGTACTCACTTAAGAGTGGTATAAATGTGTGAATAAACAACCTCTTTTCTTTTACATTGTATTTGAGCCCCACTCTGTGAGACAGAATTCATATCTGACACTGATAAAGTAGCCATAAACCTGAGAATATATATATATGTATATGTATATACGTACATATATATGTATATATATATGAGTTTGTTTGTGTGTTTGTGTGTGTGTATTTTCACATACATTAAGAGAAAAGCAATAATTTTATTATTCTAAAGGAACATAACAATAAAGTGAATGGCTCCTGCTAATGTACTGTTGTTATAGGTGTAGATCAGTGCCATGTTCAGCCTTCGTAAGAGAAGCTTTCTTTCAGTTGAAGGGAACTAATATAGAGTTCAGATAGTGATGGAATTTTGAGCTCTCTATCATAAGTGAGATTTTTTTATCATACCCCTTACCTAAAATGTCAGGCATCTATATGGAAGAGGAGGCAGAAAGAATGAAAGAGCCAGAGGTAGGTGATGACTTCAAAGAAACCGTATTTTCAAAACGCAATCGTACAGATACACATATGAAGTCATAGGAACTCAGACAGTCTGCACAAGTTCTGAGCAAGCTCAAACCAGATTAAAAAGCTAGTACTGAGAAGGAAACATATATACAAAGTCTCATCCCCAGGCAAGAAGCTGTTGGTGATTGAAACTTGCTGACAAAGTGAAAACCAATTTTCTCCAAAGGAGTATCCAACTTCACTCACTAGAAAGGAAAAAAAAAACATACCCTGGAATGTTGGGCAGCACATTGTTGACTCTATAATTCTTTTTTTTTTTCATATTTTTTTTTTATCTTGAGTATTTCTTATATACATTTCAAGTGTTATTCCCTTTCCCGGTTTCCGGACAGACATCACCCTCCCCCCTCCCCTTCCTGGTGGGTGTTCCCCTCCCAAACCTCCCCCCATTGCCACCCTCCCCGCATAGTCTAGTTCACTGGGGGTTCAGTCTTAGCAGGACCCAGGGCTTCCCCTTCCACTGGTGCTCTTACTAGGATATTCATTGCTACCTATGGGGACAGAGTCCAGGGTCAGTCCATGTATAGTCTTTAGGTAGTGGCTTAGTCCCTGGAAGCTCTGGTTGCTTGACATTGTTGTACTTTTGGGGTCTCGAGCACCTTCAAGCTCTTCCAGTTCTTTCTCTGATTCCTTCAACGGGGGACCTATTCTCAGTTCAGTGGTTTGCTGCTGGCATTCGCCTCTATATTTGCTGTATTCTGGCTGTGTCTCTCAGGAGCGATCTACATCCGGCTCCTGTCTGTCTGCACTTCTTTGCTTCATCCATCTTGTCTAATTGGGTGGCTGTATATGTATGGGCCACCTGTGGGGCAGGCTCTGAATGGGTGTTCCTTCAGTCTCTGTTTTAATCTTTGCCTCTCCCTTCCCTGCCAAGGGTATTCTTTTTCCTCATTTAAAGAAGGAGTGAAGCATTCACATTTTGATCATCCGTCTTGAGTTTCCTTTGTTCTAGGGATCTAGGGTAATTCAAGCATTTGGGCTAATAGCCACTTATCAATGAGTGCATACCATGTATGTCTTTCTGTGAGTGGGTTAGCTCACTCAGGATGATATTTTCCAGTTCCAACCATTTGCCTACGAATTTCATAAACTCGTTGTTTTTGATAGCTGATTAATATTCCATTGTGTAGATGTACCACATTTTCTGTATCCATTCCTCTGTTGAAGGGCATCTGGGTTCTTTCCAGTTTCTGGCTATTATAAATAAGGCTGCGATGAACATAGTGGAGCACGTGTCTCTTTTATATGTTGAGGCATCTTTTGGGTATATGCCCAAGAGAGGTATGGCTGGATCCTCAGGCAGTTCAATGTCCAATTTTCTGAGGAACCTCCAGACTGATTTCCAGAATGGTTTTACCAATCTGCAATCCCACCAACAATGGAGGAGTGTTCCTCTTTCTCCACATCCTCGCCAGCATCTGCTGTCACCTGAGTTTTTGATCTTAGCTATTCTCACTGGTGTGAGGTGGAATCTCAGGGTTGTTTTGATTTGCATTTCCCTTATGACTAAAGATGTTGAACATTTCTTTAGGTGTTTCTCAGCCATTCGGCATTCCTCAGCTGTGAATTCTTTGTTCAGCTCTGAACCCCATTTTTTAATAGGGTTATTTGTTTCCCTGCGGTCTAACTTCTTGAGTTCTTTGTATATTTTGGATATAAGGCCTCTATCTGTTATAGGATTGGTAAAGATCTTTTCCCAATCTGTTGGTTGTCGTTTTGTCCTAACCACAGTGTCCTTTGCCTTACAGAAGCTTTGCAGTTTTATGAGATCCCATTTGTCGATTCTTGATCTTAGAGCATAAGCCATTGGTGTTTTGTTCAGGAAATTTTTTCCAGACTCTATAATTCTTTGTGTGTCTCTGTGTATACCTTGTCTTATTTTTTTTGTTTGGGTATTATTTTGTCTTATTACTTTTGTGTTTATTTTTAGTTGATTTTTGGGTAGGCTTTATATTCTTAAGAAAGGGAAAGATAGAGTTCTAGAAAAAGCATAAACACGGATTTGTAGATAGGTTTGGAGTATTTGTGTAGATTTCAATGAGAAGAAATATATAACCAAAATGTATTTTCTATAATTTTATTTTTTAATTAAAGAATAAAACTTTAAATAGATAAATAATAAATAAGGTAGGAAAGAAATAAAGAAGACTTTGGATGGCAACCTCTTGTTTCTACAGTCACCTATATCAAAAGGAATGCACACTAAGTAAACACTAAATTTCTACAAATAACAGTGGATAATAAAAACACTACACTCACAAAAATAGAAAAAAATTAGGGTTTATCAAGTAACATGGAGAAAGTATCATTGTATTGCAATAAAAATTTACTTAAAAATATGATTGTTTAATCTTGTATGTTTTAGAAAAGTTGGAAGGCATAAAAGGTTTGACCCCCAGGCCTTTTTTGGTTTCAGAAAAGAGTTTAATTTAAGAAACATGTCTATCTGCAGCATGGTCTTTACACTGGAAGCACAAATTCTTATTTTATTCTTTTCATGGCTATTTATACTCATCACGGTCATTAATTTTGTTGTCAACTTGACAGGATCTAAAATCACCTAGGAGACAAACTTCAGGAAATATCTGTAATGTGGGTTCTGAATTTAATTGATTAATGGGGAAAGACTCCACCTATGTATAGGCAACATCAGCATTCACCTCTTTCTATTTGCTGACAATAGAGGGTGGGTTACTAGCTGTGTATTATTACTTCTCCTGTGCATTGTATCATGAACTTTAATCTCAAATAGACCATTTCTTTGTTAAGTAGTCTTGTTCAGATATTTTGGCATAAGAACAGGCAAAGGAAAAAAGATATTTCATGTGTAATTTGTCATAATTATACAGGTAGGATGTTATCCTTCGTCCTCCTGTCCAAGGATAGTGGCAAGTTAGATGCTTAGATAATCCCAATTTGGTCCTAACAAATATTCCTTGGCCCTAAGGTAAAAACTAACTTTCATCTATTTCTAGATTATATTAGATATTAAAAACTATATTGGACCCACAGATAAGTTTACATACATCTATTTCTTGCCCTTTGTTTTATCTTCTCTCTAAAGTATGGCATGGGTATGTCTGAATATGTTTCCTCTTTTTTTTTTTTTTTACTTTCTTTTTTTTTTTTTACTTTCTTTTTTTTTTTTATTAACTTGAGTATTTCTTATATACATTTCAAGTGTTATTCCCTTTCCCGGTTTCCGGACAAACATCCCCCTCCCACCTCCCCTTCCTTATGGGTGTTCCCCTCCCAACCCTCCCCCCATTGGCGCCCTCCCCCCATAGTCTAGTTCACTGGGGGTTCAGTCTTAGCAGGACCCAGGGCTTCCCCTTCCACTGGTGCTCTTACTAGGATATTCATTGCTACCTATGGGGTCAGAGTCCAGGGTCAGTTCATACATAGTATTTAGGTAGTGGCTTAGTCCCTGGAAGCTCTGGTTGCTTGACATTGTACTTTTGGGGTCTTGAGCACCTTCAAGCTCTTCCAGTTCTTTCTCTGATTCCTTCAACGGGGGACCTATTCTCAGTCCAGTGGTTTGCTGCTGGCATTCGCCTCTATATTTGCTGTATTCTGGCTGTGTCTCTCAGGAGCGATCTACATCTGGCTCCTGTCGGTCTGCACTTCTTTGCTTCATCCAACTTGTCTAATTGGGTGGCTGCATATGTATGGGCCACATGTGGCGCAGGCTCTGAATGGGTGTTCCTTCAGTCTCTGTTTTAATCTTTGCCTCTCCCTTCCCTGCCAAGGGTATTCTTTTTCCTCATTTAAAGAAGGAGTGAAGCATTCACATTTTGATCATCCGTCTTGAGTTTCCTTTGTTCTAGGGATCTAGGGTAATTCAAGCATTTGGGCTCATAGCCACTTATCAATGAGTGCATACCATGTATGTCTTTCTGTGATTGGGTTAGCTCACTCAGGATGATATTTTACAGTTCCAACCATTTGCCTACGAATTTCATAAACTCGTTGTTTTTGATAGCTGAGTAATATTCCATTGTGTAGATGTACCACATTTTCTGTATCCATTCCTCTGTTGAAGGGCATCTGGGTTCTTTCCATTTTCTGGCTATTATAAATAAGGCTGCGATGAACATAGTGGAGCACGTGTCTCTTTTGTATGTTGAGGCATCTTTTGGGTATATGCCCAAGAGAGGTATAGCTGGATCCTCAGGCAGTTCAATGTCCAATTTTCTGAGGAACCTCCAGACTGATTTCCAGAATGGTTTTACCAGTCTGCAATCCCACCAACAATGGAGGAGTGTTCCTCTTTCTCCACATCCTCGCCAGCATCTGCTGTCACCTGAGTTTTTGATCTTAGCCATTCTCACTGGTGTGAGGTGAAATCTCAGGGTTGTTTTGATTTGCATTTCCCTTATGACTAAAGATGTTGAACATTTCTTTAGGTGTTTCTCAGCCATTCGGCATTCCTCAGCTGTGAATTCTTTGTTTAGCTCTGAACCCCATTTTTTAATAGGGTTATTTGTTTCCCTGCGGTCTAACTTCTTGAGTTCTTTGTATATTTTGGATATAAGGCCTCTATCTGTTATAGGATTGGTAAAGATCTTTTCCCAATCTGTTGGTTGACGTTTTGTCCTAACCACAGTGTCCTTTGCCTTACAGAAGCTTTGCAGTTTTATGAGATCCCATTTGTCGATTCTTGATCTTAGAGCCTAAGCCATTGGTGTTTTGTTCAGGAAATTTTTTCCAGTGCCCATGTGTTCGAGATGCTTCCCTAGTTTTTCTTCTATTAGTTTGAGTGTGTCTGGTTTGATGTGGAGGTCCTTGATCCACTTGGACTTAAGCTTTGTACAGGGTGATAAGGATGGATCGATCTGCATTCTTCTACATGTTGCCCTCCAATTGAACCAGCACCATTTGCTGAAAATGCTATCTTTTTTCCATTGGATGGTTTTGGCTTCTTTGTCAAAAATCAAGTGACCATAGGTGTGTGGGTTCATTTCTGGGTCTTCAATTCTATTCCATTGGTCTATCTGACTGTCTCTGTACCAATACCATGCAGTTTTTATCACTATTGCTCTGTAATACTGCTTGAGTTCAGGGATAGTGATTCCTCCTGAAGTCCTTTTATTCTTGAGGATAGCTTTAGCTATCCTGGGTTTTTTGTTATTCCAGATGAATTTGCAAATTGTTCTGTCTAATTCTTTGAAGAATTGGATTGGTATTTTGATGGGGATTGCATTGAATCTGTAGACTGCTTTTGGTAAAATGGCCATTTTTACTATATTAATCTTGCCAATCCATGAGCATGGGAGATCTTTCCATCTTCTGAGGTCTTCTTCAATTTCTTTCCTCAGTGTCTTGAAGTTCTTATTGTACAGATCTTTTACTTGCTTGGTTAAAGTCACACCGAGGTACTTTATATTATTTGGGTCTATTATGAAGGGTGTCATTTCCCTAATTTCTTTCTTGGCTTGTTTCTCTTTTGTATAGAGGAAGGCAACTGATTTATTTGTGTTAATTTTATACCCAGCCACTTTGCTGAAGTTGTTTATCAGCTTTAGTAGTTCTCTGGTGGAACTTTTGGGATCACTTAAATATACTATCATGTCATCTGCAAATAGTGATATTTTGACCTCTTCTTTTCCAATCTGTATCCCCTTGATCTCCTTTTGTTGTCTGATTGCTCTGGCTAGAACTTCAAGAACTATATTGAATAAGTAGGGAGAGAGTGGGCAGCCTTGTCTAGTCCCTGATTTTAGTGGGATTGCTTCAAGTTTCTCTCCATTTAGTTTAATGTTAGCAACTGCTTTGCTGTATATGGCTTTTACTATGTTTAGGTATGGGCCTTGAATTCCTATTCTTTCCAGGACTTTTATCATGAAGGGGTGTTGAATTTTGTCAAATGTTTTCTCAGCATCTAATGAAATGATCATGTGGTTCTGTTCTTTCAGTTTGTTTATATGATGGATCACGTTGATGGTTTTCCGTATATTAAACCATCCCTGCATGCCTGGGATGAAGCCTAATTGATCATGGAGGATGATTGTTTTGATGTGCTCTTGAATTCGGTTTGCCAGAATTTTATTGAGTATTTTTGCGTCGATATTCATAAGGGAAATTGGTCTGAAGTTCTCTTTCTTTGTTGGGTCTTTGTGTGGTTTAGGTATAAGAGTAATTGTGGCTTCGTAGAAGGAATTCGGTAGGGCTCCATCCGTTTCAATTTTGTGGAATAGTTTGGATAATATTGGTATGAGGTCTTCTATGAAGGTTTGATAGAATTCTGCACTAAACCCGTCTGGACCTGGGCTCTTTTTGGTTGGGAGACCTTTAATGACTGCTTCTATTTCCTTAGGAGTTATGGGGTTGTTTAACTGGTTTATCTGTTCCTGATTTAACTTCGATACCTGGTATCTGTCTAGGAAATTGTCCATTTCCTGAAGATTTTCAAATTTTGTTGAATATAGGTTTTTATAGTAAGATCTGATGATTTTTTGAATTTCCTCTGAATCTGTAGTTATGTCTCCCTTTTCATTTCTGATTGTGTTAATTTGGACGCACTCTCTGTGTCCTCTCGTTAGTCTGGCTAAAGGGTTTATCTATCTTGTTGATTTTCTCAAAGAACCAACTTTTGGTTCTGTTGATTCTTTCTATGGTCCTTTTTGTTTCTAATTGGTTGATTTCAGCTCTGAGTTTGATTATTTCCTGCCTTCCTCTCCTCCTCCTGCCTTCTTGCTTCTTTTTGTTCTAGAGCTTTTAGGTGTGCTGTCAAGCTGCTGACATATGCTCTTTCCTGTTTCTTTCTGCAGGCACTCAGCGCTATGAGTTTTCCTCTTAGCACAGCTTTCATTGTGTCCCATAAGTTTGGGTATGTTGTACCTTCATTTTCATTAAATTCTAAAAAGTTTTTAATTTCTTTCTTTATTTCTTCCTTGACCAGGTTATCATTGAGTAGAGCATTGTTCAATTTCCACGTATATGTGGGCATTCTTCCCTTATTGTTATTGAAGACCAGTTTTAGGCCGTGGTGGTCCGATAGCACGCATGGGATTATTTCTATCTTTCTGTACCTGTTGAGGCCCGTTTTTTGACCAATTATATGGTCAATTTTGGAGAAAGTACCATGAGGAGCTGAGAAGAAGGTATATCCTTTTGCTTTAGGATAGAATGTTCTATAAATATCCGTTAAGTCCATTTGGCTCATGACTTCTCTTAGTCTGTCGACATCACTGTTTAATTTCTGTTTCCATGATCTGTCCATTGATGAGAGTGGGGTGTTGAAATCTCCCACTATTATTGTGTGAGGTGCAATGTGTGTTTTGAGCTTTAGTAAGGTTTCTTTTACGTATGTAGGTGCCCTTGTATTTGGGGCATAGATATTTAGGATTGAGAGTTCATCTTGGTGGATTTTTCCTTTGATGAATATGAAGTGTCCTTCCTTATCTTTTTTGATGACTTTTAGTTGGAAATTGATTTTATTTGATATTAGAATGGCTACTCCAGCTTGCTTCTTCTGACCATTTGCTTGGAAAGTTGTTTTCCAGCCTTTCACTCTGAGGTAGTGTCTGTCTTTGCCTCTGAGGTGTGTTTCCTGTAGGCAGCAGAATGCAGGGTCCTCGTTGCGTATCCAGTTTGTTAATCTATGTCTTTTTATTAGGGAGTTGAGGCCATTGATATTGAGAGATATTAAGGAATAGTGATTATTGCTTCCCGTTATATTCATATTTGGATGTGAGGTTATGTTTGTGTGCTTTCATTCTCTTTGTTTTGTTGCCAAGACGATTAGTTTCTTGCTTCTTCTAGGGTATAGCTTGCCTCCTTATGTTGGGCTTTACCATTTATTATCCTCTGTAGTGCTGGATTTGTAGAAAGATATTGTGTAAATTTGGTTTTGTCATGGAATATCTTGGTTTCTCCATCAATGTTAATTGAGAGTTTTGCTGGATACAGTAACCTGGGCTGGCATTTGTGTTCTCTTAGGGTCGGTATGACATCAGTCCAGGATCTTCTGGCCTTCATAGTTTCTGGCGAGAAGTCTGGTGTGATTCTGATAGGTCTCCCTTTATATGTTACTTGACCTTTTTCCCTTACTGCTTTTAATATTCTTTCTTTATTTTGTGCGTTTGGTGTTTTGACAATTATGTGACGGGAGGTGTTTCTTTTCTGGTCCAATCTGTTTGGAGTTCTGTAGGCTTCTTGTATGTCTATGGGTATCTCTTTTTTTAGGTTAGGGAAGTTTTCTTCTATGATTTTGTTGAAGATATTTACTGGTCCTTTGAGCTGGGAGTCTTCACTCTCTTCTATACCTATTATCCTTAGGTTTGATCTTCTCATTGAGTCCTGGATTTCCTGTATGTTTTGGACCAGTAGCTTTTTCCGCTTTACATTATCTTTGACAGTTGAGTCAATGATTTCTATGGAGTCTTCTGCTCCTGAGATTCTCTCTTCCATCTCTTGTATTCTGTTGGTGAAGCTTGTATCTACAGCTCCTTGTCTCTTCTTTTGGTTTTCTATATCCAGGGTTGTTTCCATGTGTTCTTTCTTGATTGCTTCTATTTCCCTTTTTAATTCCTTCAACTGTTTGATTGTGTTTTCCTGGAATTCTTTCAGGGATTTTTGTGTCTCCTCTCTATGGGTTTCTACTTGTTTATTTATGTTTTCCTGTTATTCTTTCAGGCATTTTTGCAATTCCTCTCTGTAGGCTTCTACTTGTTCTCTAAGGGAGTTCTTCACGTCTTTCTTGAAGTCCTCCAGCATCATGATCAAAAATGATTTTGAAACTAGATCTTGCTTTTCTGGTGTGTTTGGATATTCCATGTTTGTTTTGATGGGAGAATTGGGCTCCGATGGTGCCATGTAGTCTTGGTTTCTGTTGCTTGGGTTCCTGCGCTTGCCTCTCGCCATCAGATTATCTCTAGTGTTACTTTGTTCTGCTATTTCTGACAGTGGCTAGACTGTCCTATAAGCCTGTGTGTCAGGAGTGCTGTAGACCTGTTTTCCTCTCTTTCAGTCAGTTATGGGGACAGAGTGTTCTGCTTTCGGGCGTGTAGTTTTTCCTCTCTACAGGTCTTCAGCTGCTCCTGTGGGGCTGTGTCTTGAGTTCACCAGGCAGCTTTCTTGCAGCAGAAAATTTGGTCTTACCTGTGGTCCCGAGGCTCAAGTTCGCTCGTGGGGTGCTGCCCACAGGCTCTCTGCAGCAGCAGCAACCAGGATGACCTGTGCCGCCCCTTCCGGGAGCTTCAGTGCACCAGGGTTCCAGATGGTCTTTGGCTTTTTCCTCTGGCGTCCGAGATGTGTGTGCAGGGAGCAGTCTCTTCTGGTTTCCCAGGCTTGTCTGCCTCTCTGAAGGTTTAGCTCTCCCTCCCACGGGATTTGGGTGCAGAGAACTGTTTATCTGGTCTGCTTCCCTCAGGGTCCGGTGGTGTCTCAGGCAGGGGTCCTGCCGCTCCTGGGCCCTCCCCCACGGGAGCCCAGAGGCCTTATACAGTTTCCTCTTGGGCCAGGGATGTGGGCTGGGGTGAGCAGTGTTGGTGGTCTCTTCCGCTCTGCAGCCTCAGGAGTGCCCACCTGACCAGGCGGTTGGGTCTCTCTCTCTCACGGGGTCTGGGAGCAGAGAGCTCATATGTTTCCTCTTTATGTGGTAGAATCTTTAAATAGAAGAACCTAGCTTTATGATAACACATACTGCTCTTCTTTTTTTATCTTTATTAACATGAGTACTTCTCATTTACATTTCGATTGTTATTCCCCTTCCCGGGTTCTGGGTCCAAATACCCCTAACCCCTCCCTGTCCCTTATATATGGGCTTCCCCACCCCATCCTCCTTCACAGTACCACGCTCCCCTCACAATCACGTTCACTAGATATTCAGTCTTGGCAGGACCAAGGGCTTCCCCGTCCACTGGTGCTCTTACAAGGCTATTCATTGCTACCTATGAGGTGGGAGCCCAGGGTCAATTCATGTATAGTCTTTGGGTAGTGGCTTAGTCCCTGGAAGCTCTGGTTGGTTGGCATTGTTGTTCATATGGGGTCACGAGCCCCTTCAAGCTCTTCCGGTAATTTCTCTGATTCCTTCAACGGGGGTCCTGTTCTCAGTTCAGTGGTTTGCTGCTGGCATTCACCTACGTATTTGCTGTATCTGGGTGTGTCTCTCAGGAGAGATCTACATCCTGTTCCTGTTGGCCTGCACTTCTTTGCTTCATCCATCTTATCTAGTTTGGTGGCTGCATATGTATGGGCCACATGTGGGGCAGGCTCTGAATGGGTGTTCCTTCTGCCTCTGTTCTAAACTTTGCCTCCCTATTCCCTCCCAAGAGTATTCTTGTTCCCCTTTTAAATAAGGAGTGAACACATACTGTTCTTATTGTGTGTGTGTGTGTGTGTGTGTGTGTGTGTGTGATATAAATGATAATGTCTGGGTATGTTTGCTGACAGAGGACAGAGGAAGACATAAGGCATCTTTCTCTACCACTCTTTCTTTTTCCCATGATACAGGGATACTCTGTCCTAATTTTACAGACATATTAATAAATCTTTTTCCATAGCTACTCAATTTGAACACATTACTTGTACGGGAATTTCCCTTAATTAATTGATTGGCTAATAAAGATGAAAAGAAGCCAATCATTGAATGAGAAGGAGGAGGTGAGTCTTCCAGGTCCTAGAAAGGAAAAGGGGACTAAGGAAGAATAAACAGGTTTTAAACAGGGAGGCAAGAGGGAGAGGAGGCAGGATATAGACTGGAACTGTTAGCCCTGGTAGCAGCCTCCACCACAAGAAGATTTCTAACATAGAATAATTGGTGAGTTTAGAAGGATAGATTTCACACCTAGTGGTTGTCTCATCTGTTTATTTTAAACAAAGAGTACTGGTGTTTTCCATTCTAAGTGACCTAGATGAGCATGAGGGAAAGAACATAGCCAGGCGGCATTCAGCTAGGGTTTTGAATGGAAAGACTGTACAAAAGTCCAAGCTCCAGAGGAGAGGAAACCACTGGAGAGCCGAGGCTGGCAAGAATGTCCCCAGAACTGACTATGGGGTGGTGAACTGGCAAGAGAATGATCTTTGAGATCAGGAGAGGTAGAGCTGGCATTTGTGAGAGAGGCGTTGGCTAGGAAAAACACACAGTCATGGATCTCAGACTCTGTACCAGGATAGGAACAGACACCGTCAATGCCAATACATAGCTGACTTTAGCATGGGTTCATTTTTAAAGCTACATGGCTACAATTACTCATAATGTCCAAAGCATGTGAATAGTCCAGTGGACATAGTAAGGTTTTTCAAAACTTGGCTTAACATGTGTACCTTGTTCCATCAGCTATACTATAAAGAGTGTGTAAAAAACAAATCTAGCTATAATCCCAGTAAGGAAAATACATATTATTTATTTGTTTTGATGAGCATTCATTTTTTTCTATGCCTTTTACATGTTTTGGTATGTCTTGACAGAAATTCATATTAAAAAATGTTCATACCACAACTTTTGGTCTCAATTTCTCTTCTAGTTTTCTTTATGTGCTATGAAGAACATTAGAACTAAAAGCAACTTGGTAGAGAAAGAGTATATCTAGCTTACACATTTAAGTCAAACCCCATCATTTAGGGAAAGGTTGAAGTGGGCTCTTAAAACAGTAACAATGGAGGCAGGCTGCTTGGGGACTCAATCTGGTTTGCTCAGGCTCATACTTAACTAACATTATAATACATCATGAGTGAACCTTCAGAGGGATTGGTGCCACCAATAATAGACTGAGTCTTTCTAAATCAATTAGCAAAGCAGTCTCTTAAAGACAGGATGTTGAAGACAGATTATTTCATTGAGATGTCTTTTTTGGATGAATCTAGGTCATGTCATATACTTCCTCTACATCCACAAATGTACACTCATCTGTTTTTATAAATGGTAGGATTTTTCAGGAATACATGTTTAATAAATTTAGAAGAAAACTATTAAAAACTTTATAGAACTATTACCCTACTAAAAAATATCATCATTAGCAATTTTCTGAGGAACCAACACAAGACAAGAGAATTATGACATTTGAACACACACAGACACACACACACACACACACACACACACACACACACACACGACTTGATAATAAAGAGACAACGTTCTGATTTTTCTCTAAGAAGACACCACTGGATTATATAGAGCTGATTATTATATTTTATAAGCACAGTCAAGTAAATTGATTTTCCGGAAACTGGTAAAGTTACAGTCTGAAGTTACTTATCAAATAGTTTACATACATGCTAGTTGTGTATCTGTGAGAATTGGCTACTGAAAAATGTCTAGGTTTCTTTTGGAGATCCTATCTGACATCAGTGTTGTTAGTGAGCTAATGATCATTAAGCCAATTTCAGCAACTAAACCAAATATTATAATATTTGAGATTTCAGAGTACTCAGGATATGTACCAGAGACAAAAGTAAGTTTAATTTACTTAATATTTGTAGGAAACAAGTTTTAGAAAGTTTTATTTTTTTTTACGTTTATGGGTACATATATATGGATGTGGACAGATGAAAGAAGTTGCTCAAAAAGTTCAAAAGTTGGCCTTGGATTTTTGACAGTTGAAGTTACAAACTGTTGCTATCCACTAAGTGTGTTTGCTACAAACTGAACTAGAGCCCAGTGAAAAGCTGCAAGCACTGTCAACTACCAAGTGATCTCTCCACATCTTATATAGTATACTTTCAATTATGACCTGAGGCATTATTAAATCTTTCACTGAAAATAGCATGAGCATTTTTCTTACCAGAGGAATCTTTGCTTAAATTTGTTTTTGACAAAATGTGTAAGAAAAGCTATTCACGTTTACACAGTCCCCAAAATAGCTGAAAAGAAACAACACAAGAAAGAGCTTAAACACCACGCATGTGTGCGCACACAAACACAGACACACCCTGTTTCTCTCCCTTATACAGTCAACCAATGTTGTGTTGAGACCATTGAGTGCAACCATTGATTGTAAAAGTTTAAATTCACAGAGGATGGAAGGAAGATGGAGGAAGACAAAGATGATCCAGATTCTGTGTGGCATTAAATAGCCCACAGGTAGCTATGAATATCTTATAAGGCATGGATAATTACAGGACAATTTGTCTTATCTAGTTCCAGAGGGAGAAGACTTCATCATGGCTAGGAAATATCAAAGCAGGACGAAAAGCTGCAAGATCACATCTTGTAACAGAAATTCAGAGCAGACAGAGAGAACCAGATGTAAGCTGCATCAGGCTCCTGTCACCATAGCCAGAGCTGCTCTGACTGCCCTGCCTTCCCCTCCTCCATGAGGCCGGTGTCCTAACTGGCCACTACAAACAAACCATGGATAAGTTGATTTAGTTGAATATGTTGTCACAGCAATGAGAAGAATAACAAATACCATCATCTCCCTGAAATGAGAAGTGCTGGCCACCTCAACAGATTCCTGACTTTTCACAAAGCATTCATTCACAAGAAAGAAGTGAGTCTCTGGTATCATCAAAAGACCAAAGCTGTTAAAAGTCACTATTTGTACAGTTTCCAGGGATGACAAGTTCAGGTTGAAAAGAGAGCAACAAAGTTAGTTACTCAAAAGCTCTTAATGTTTCACAAAGCCGTTTTCACTACAAAGCCTTAATTAAAAGTCACCCCTTAATTATTTATGTGCCACCTAGTGCTTTCCAAAGATTTCCCTAGAAGTGGCAGCTAACCTTCTGCAGAGTAGAGAGCATTGCATACAGTGACTCAGTGACATTCATTCAGACTACTCCCTGGTTCTTCCAGTCTGCCTTCAACTGCAGAGAAAGCTGAGAGCTCATGAGGACTCTGATGAGATTAAGAGCTAGGAAAGTGCTGGTATTTGGGGATACTCATTTAAGGCCCAGGGAAATGTAAAACTCTAAGGTTTTTGTTTGTTTGTATTGTTTTGTTTTTGTTTTTTGATGTTTTAAAAAATCAGCTCACAGGAGAACAATCAGGCTGAGACTCGAACAGATTTTAAAGAACTTATAACAACCCTGATGAAAGAAAAGTGATCAAGTTATCTAATGCAGCCTCCTGGTGAGCAGACTGACTCTGAGGTTTCAGGAGCAAGTGTCTGGCAAACTCCAGCCCCTGGCAGGTGAGTTAAGAACACTTGAGAGAGAAGGATCCCAATCCGGTCCATGTCCATAGTCCCCAAAACAAAGAGCAAGGATTCATTGGATTCTTATATTCCTAGCTCTTGGAGGGTGGAAGCAGGAGTAGCAAAGTGCTCAAGGTCATCTTTGGCTACATCAGTGTGTTCGAGGCCAGGCTGAGCTATGTAACACCTTATCTCAGAAAGCAAACACGCAAGGGAAAATCCCAGAAAACAAACAAATGAGCCACATAGGCACTCACAACTCCTCCAGCATCCTGATAGGACAGGAGAAATGACCCGCATAGGTACTCACAACTCCTCCAGCATCCTGACAGGATGGGAGAAATGTCTTTCCACTTGGACATCTATGGCAGGAAAGCTACGGACCGTGAGCTTTCACATTTTGATGAGCAGAGGGAAAAATTGAGGATGTATCCTGGTGTCCAAGAAGCAGGCCAGCCAACATCTGTCCAGTGCTGGTGGGAGGTGGTGGGAGAAAGCATTGTGGGAAGCTCTGTGACCAGTGAGACTCAGGATAGGAAAACATCCAGTCTGTTAAACTGAATTTTGGATTCACAAATACAGAGTAAAAAAAAAAAGAAAGAAAGAAAAGAAAAGGAAAAAAGAAAAAAAGAGGTCAGGTTCAGGGCTTTTGGTCTTTCAGTGACTTGAGTGCGGTCCTTGATCCCTTTGGAGTTGACTTGTGTTCAGGGTGAGAGATATGGAACTATTTTCATTTCTCTGTATGCTGCTATTCACACCATCTGTCTGTCAAGATGCTGACCTTTTCCCCAGTTGTAATTTTGTTTGCTTTGTGAAAAACAAGATGTTTTTACATGTATGGAATTACATCTGGAGCTGAGTCTTCAATTCTTTACATTGATCAATGCGTCTATTATGTCAATAAAATGCTTTTTTTTATTACTGTAGGCTTTTTAATACAACTTGAAATCTGGGAAAAAAAGTTTAAATCCGCTGTAATGACATGTATTCTGTGTTTTTCTACAGTTTACCATACAAAGTTATCCATGCAACCATTTCCATGGACATAAATATCAATAATTTATCAATTAAATTCAAATACATTCATTTAGTTAATTTCAGGTTAGTCTACCAAATCAACTGCAAGACCTCAACTCAAATATAAGGGATGATTCTACTAAATCATCCGATACTAATCATATGATACTAAAAATCATAACTTTTAACAACATATGGCATCTATAATTTATTATTTGAGTATGTGCTTAGACAATATCCACTGTAAACTTAGCTTGGCTTAAAACTCATGAACAATATAATGTAGCAGTTTGATCCAGTTCTTCCACACAGCGCCATGCTCCGAGAACTAAGACTCAGATTCAAGATATATTTACAAATACCTTGACTAATAGTGAGGCTCTTCTCTAACTAGATCACAATTTAGAATAACTGACTTATTTTAAGCTATATTCTATAACATGCCCACTTAACCATGTTCAGGTACTATGTGTCTCTCTCCTCATGTCTTCCAAGGTGAATCTCCTGCCGCATTCCATCTCAGAATTATGATTTCTCCAGATTTTCCACTTCTTATTTACCACCTAAATAATAATCCATCAGATTTATTATTAACAAGTGCCATAGTCATATCGATATTAGATATTCTCTCAATAATCCCCCTTTGAAGTACAATAAATGTCTCTATTTCAAATAAAATTGAATAAAATTATAAAAATTATAATAGTTATAAGGTGTGATATATATTTACAATGTCAAGTCCATAGTATGTGGTAATTAAGAAAAATATCCTATTATCTATCCTGTCCTGGTGAGTTCAGAGTTCTGGATCTAAATCACATTTTATCCTAACTTGCATTAACAACCTAACACCATCTTTTTAGGTCTAATAAATCCTCTTAAATATAACAACTTAAGCTTTTATTGAGACTATGATTATCTTGTATTCAACCCCAAAAGACAACTAAGAAGAAATATTTCCTGATTAAGTAGGAAGTGCAGACAAACACTTTCAAAGTTTTAAAAATGGCAGACAGTTGGCGGTCGAGACCACTTCAAAGTATTCTAAGACATTGAAGCACTGTCTTCAGCCCTCTTGTTCAAAGTATCTGACAAACCTTATGTGAAGCAGGAATTACCAAGGATTTGCTTACCCTGTATTGGCAAAGCTTGGCAATCAAGTTCCATGCATTTGTTTTCATTTTGTTTTCTTTTCTTTTCTGGATGGCATTCTGTCTGCCGATTAAGTTAGGGCACTTTCTTTGCCCAGAGGCTAGCTTGCCACAAATGAAGACAGCTCTAAATGGAGTTTCTTTGGAGCTCATCATCTTCTTCTTCTAAGTTCAATGAGGTACAGCTGAGATCTGATATGTTTTGAAAGACCCTCAGACTGAGGAGACTCTTGCTCCAATTCTGAGGACACCCACCACCCCACAAACATGCGGGACTCAGTCTTGATGGAAAAACAAGAAGTTTACTTTGAGATACCAATGCACTGGGGCTTGACACAGTCCTCACTCAGGAGGAATGTGAAGAGCCCAGACCAGCAGAAATATACAGCTTATACAATCATTTAAGGTTACACAGTTTCATTAGCTCAGCTATTTTGGTGCCAAGGATATCTGACGAGGCAGATGTTCTTGTTCTGGAGTTTCGGAGAAAAGGATGCAACCATATCAATACAGCCATTTCAGTACCAAGGATGTCTGACTTGATATATGTTTTTCCATCCTGGGGTTCCCAGGACAAGGACCAAGGATATCTGACTTGGCAGATGTTTCTCTCCTGGTGTTCCCAGGACAAGGCTGTAGCTATGTCAGCAGCTATGTCAGTACCAAGGACATCTAACTTGATATATGTTTTTCATCCTGCAGCACAATCTATAGTGGTCAGTCAGCTTCCCGGAAATGTTTCTTGCCTTGTAATTGCCCTGCAGTAAATACGATCTAAACCGTCTGTTTTATGTTTGGGTACCTTCCAAGACAGTGGGTGGGAATGTGCTTTCTGTACTTTCTGGTCTATTGTCTAACATCTAGGGTCTAAGCAAGGTACAGCTTTAAAGATTCTCATTCTTAAGAAATGGCTGCACTTGATCCATTCTTATCACCCTGTACAAAGCTTAACTCCAAGTGGATCAAGGACCTCCACATCAAACCAGATACACTCAAACTAATAGAAAAAAAGTGGGGAAGAATCTTGAACACATGGGCACTGGAGAAAATTTCCTGAATAAAACACCAATGGCTTATGCTCTAAGATCAAGAATCAACAAATGGGATCTCATAAGACTGCAAGGCTTCTGTAAGCAAAGGACAGTGTTGTAAGGACAAAAAATCAACCAACAGATGTGGAAAATATGTATACCAATCCTACAACCGGTAGACGACTTATATCCAAAACATACAAAGAACTCAAGAAGTTAGGCTGCAGAGAGACAAATAACCCTATTAAAAAATGGGGTTCAGAGCTAAACAAAGAATTCACAGCTGAGGAATGCCGAATGGCTGAGAAACACCTAAAGAAATGTTCAACATCTTTAGTCATAAGGGAAATGCATATCAAAACAACCCTGAGATTCCACCTCACACCAGTGAGAATAAGATCAAAAACTCAAGTGACAGCAGATGCTGGCAAGGATGTGGAGGAAGAGGAACACTCCTCCATTTTTGGTGGGATTGCAGACTGGTACAACCATTTTGGAGATCAGTCTGGAGGTTCCTCAGCAAATTGGAAACTACCTGAGGACCCAGCTATACCTCTCTTGGGCATGTACCCAAAAGATGCTCCGACATATAACAAAGACATTTGCTCCACTATGTTCATAGCAGCCTTATTTATTATAGCCAGAAGCTGGAAAGAACCCAGATGCCCTTCAACAGAGGAATGGATATAGAAAATGTGGGATATCTACACAAAGGAATACTACTCAGCTATCAAAAACAATGACTTTATGAAATTCATAGGCAAATGGATGGAACTGGAAAGTATCATCCTGAGTGAGGTAACCCACTCACAGAAAAACACACGTGGTATGTACTCATTGATAAGTGGATATTAGCCCAAATGCTCGAATTACCCTAGATGCACAGAAGACATGAAACTCAAGAAGGATGGCCGAAATGTGAATACTTTACTCCTTAAAAGGGGAACAAGAATACCCTTGGCAGGCAAAGTTTAGAATAGAGACTGAAGGAACACCCATCTGAGCCTGCCCCACATGTTGCCCATACATATACAGCCACCAAACTAGATAAGATGGATGAGGCAAAGAAGTGCAGGCCGACAGGAACCGGATGTAGATCTCTCCTGAGAGACACAGCCATAGTATGGCAAATACATAGGCAAATGTCAGCAGCAAACCACTGAACTGAGAACGGGACCCCCATTGAAGGAATCAGAAAAAGGACTGGAAGAGCTTGAAGGGACTCATGACCCCATATGAACAACAATGCCAACCAACCAGAGCTTCCAGGGACTAAGCCACTATCCAAAGACTATACGTGGACTGAACCTGGCCTCCAACTGCATAGGTAGCAATGAATAGACTTGTAAGAGCACCAGTGGCAGGGGAAGCCCTTGGTCCTGCCAAGACTGAACCCACAGTTAAAGTGATTGTTGTGGGGGTGGTAATGGCTGGGAGATGGGGAGGGGAACACCCATATAGAAGGGAAGTAGGAGGAGTTGGGGGATGTTGGCCCAGAAACCAGGAAAGGGAATGACAATTGAAATGTAAATAAGAAATACCCAAGTAAATAAAGATGGAGAGAAAAAAAAAAAGAAATGGCTACACTAATATCAAACAGGTATCTTTCAGTTTCAATATCAACAAAGTTCTTAAATTAATAAAATTATGTTTAAGTGCCATATTTTCTGAGTGTTTGAAGGACTTCTATTTATAGCCTATTTCAACAACAAAACATTGTTAGGCCTTTTTATAAAGGCTTAACCTGTAGGATTGTAAACTTCATCTGGAATAGGCTTCATGCCATAATGCCCATGAAATTGTATTTTAATGAACCTCTATTGCTAAGCATCATCAGTTTTAATCTTTAAAGGTATATCTAAGATAGCCTTCATTTCTAATAAATGTGTAATCTCAGCATTATCCTCCTCAGAACTCAAGGCAGAAAGCCATTGTAACATTTACCAATGTTACACTGTATCAAATTTTCCAAATAAAATTACAACACAACCTATTGTATGGCATTGCTTTTATTTAGGATTAATAAGCAGAATCTGTATTCTTATTTCAATATATTATATGCCTATGAGCTGCCATCCTAATTTCTCAAGCTCCTGTGGAACCATTCTAACTGGAACTACATTTTTTGATTTTACTATAGTAAATTACAGATTGTATTCTTCTGAGGGTTTCCTGTTTTGATTTAAAGATGCTTTCAACCTCTGTTTTATGATCTTTAATCTAGTATGTAATTTCTCAATCTCCCACATCTTCCTTATTCTGATTTCTCCCAAAGAGGACATAGAGAACTATAATGATTGAAATATAGTCATTTGCATGCTTATACACAAAGCAAGATCATATGAAATCTATATACCCTGTGTCATTGTGCTTTCCCTCATCCCAAATATAGAAAACATTTTTTGTTTTTAATCTCAAAACATCTCTCAAAGGACTTTGTTTTACCAATTTTAAGTTTAATGCCCCACAAGTTTAGCTCCCTATGGCTTTTATTTTGTGTATTATGTTGTTTTTATCCCAGCATTAGTTTTGTAATGGCAGACCTGGCCAAGCCTTTTCAACCCTACATGTTTCTGATCTGCCTAGGCTTCATGGCTACAGGACAAACTCTCTTCAGCACATTTTCAAACATTCTGGGAGAAGTTGTAGCTATAGTGCCCTCAGGCTTTGGCCACTTTTACTTCTTTTTTAAATAGAATAGGCTTCTTTTCCAGCTCACTTGACACCTGCCCCAACTTCATCCTACCCCCTGCCTTAAGCTTGGGCTCTAATTGCTGTAAATTGAGTGTCATTATATAGTAATTAAGATGGGCTTCCTTTTGTCTGCCCTCTTCAAAAGCAGAGGCATTGCTCTGGCTCCAAACAGGGGGTCGTGGGGTGGAGGAAGAGAATACTAACTGCTTTGACTCTGTTCAGGGACAGGAGAGTACAGGATTTGATGAGCAGAGATGGGGGCAGATGTCCTGTGTTTCTTTACTAGACAAGATGAAAACTTGAGTTCAAAGCCCACATTAAATCAGACACCATCATACTCATGCCTATAACAATAATGCTAAGATAAATAGGAGGTAGAGAGGAGAGAATCTAATTTCAAGTTTACTGGTTAGCTGGCCTGTAGTATATCTGCCTCAAATACCAAAGAAATCAGTGCCCACATCTGAGGTCATTCTGTTATCTCAACAGGTACACTTGCATGCATGTGAAAGAATAAAAAATGCAGCCAAGAAGTCAGAAGCTTAAAAATGCTACCTCACCCCTAAGGAGCCATAAATACCTCAAATTCCAGCTCTCTGCCTGTAAGTAAGAGGTCACATTTCTTGAGCCTGCTCTCCCAGGATCCAGATAAAAGGGCTTAAGGCCCTTAGATAGGTGATCCTATCTAAGAGAAGAGGAGGCTTCTTCCAGGAACTAGCTGACCATAAAGTTAGATTACAATCTCAAAAGCAATCTTGAGAGACAGGAAGCTTCTCCTCGTGATTTTTCACTGGTATTCTCCACATTTTCCAATGACACCATCCCTGCCCCCTTGGGTTGTGACTTCTTCCTTTAAATAACCCTTCTCCCATCTACTGGGGGTTGAACTCCTGTGCCCCTGCATGGGATATGAGTCTCGACCCCAGAGCACTGGTTCCTATTGATAAGCCTCATGTGATTAAAGCAAAGACAGTCTTGTGTGAGTTCTTGGGGGGTCGTGTCATCCTGAGACTTGAGTGAGGGTCTCCCATACAACAGAAACAACACACACACATACACACACACACACACACACACACAAACACACACACACACACACACACAAACACACACACACACACACACACACACACACACGAATACTTTTAAGAAGAAAGAAAAGGGCAGATCTAATAAAATAAGAAAATACAGTAAAACTAGAAATAGATGAAATTAGCTATTGTTGGTGAGCATCTTGATGGGTATGAATGATTTAGTTAACTGATCCCTATACACTGTACCATAGATGTTTGTGCCACCAGAGAAAAGAAAATGAATCCTACAACATTTAAGAACTTGTATTTGAATATAAAAATTTATTGCAGGAGATAGAATAGTCATAACATTCTTTTTTAAATGTTTTGATATACTTTATTATGACAAATTAGATAGATAAGAACTTAGAAATGGATTAACACAAAATCAATTCCTTGTTAACATAAACAAAGAAATTTTGTTTGATTTAACTTCTAGGGAATGTAGGCTCTTATTACTGTTACATTTCAAAAGATCTAAGGCTCCAGGTGAATTCAAAGTGTTCATGTACTTTAAAAACTTCTAAAATTATTTTAATTGTTTAAGCCTTGACATTTTAAGATGGCCTTCTCTTTCTAACCTTAACTTTGTGAGACTTAAAATTCTGAAAACTAATTCATATGAAGTGTTGTTTATACAATTTACCAGATCAGGAATGTTGATTGATTTTAAATTTCAAATGTGGCAATCATGGACACTGGACTGAGAGAATGGGTTTTTAAACAAACAAATCATGTGGTACTAGCTTAATTGAGTTGGAGAATCAGCTCTGACAGAGACAATCTAATTGTCAGCCACTGAGTATGAAAGACCCCCAGAGTGGCAAGACCCTCACTCAAGTAAGGAGACCCTTACTAGGTCAGGATCTAAGGGCCTTATCTTTCAGCCATTTTATCTAGGTTCTGGGAGAGCAGGCTCAAGAAATGTGACCTTCTACCTATTACAGGTGGAGAGCAGGGTCTGGAATTTGAGGTATTTAGGGATTCTTAGGGGTGAGATAGCATTTCTAAACTTCTGACTTTTTGGCTGTATTTTTTATTCTTTCAGTAGAGAGAAAGTCTTATTTGATTTTGTCACTGGCAAGCCTCCTTCCAATTACAGGGACTGGGCTGACATAGTTCCAGAATCAAAGAAGATTAAAGGGAGATATTGTTAGGCAGATTTTGACTCTGAACTCACCTCAGTCTCTTTCTAGCCCTGTGACTAAAGTGTTTGCAAGCTTCTTCACACATGACTACCAGAGCATCATCACAGAGAAGGAACTTTCATGAATCTCAAATTTTCATTTTGACTTCTTTTTATGTGTGTGGAATGGGCACATAAAAGAGAAAGATGTCTGATGCTCCTGGAGTTAGCATTTCTGCAGAAATGACCAGTATATTGGGTTAACCATTCAAAATGACAAGAACTTGACTGACGTGTCAGACCCTTTTTAATGCAGGGTTAGGGAATTTTCCATAAGGCTTAGATAAGTTCTAATATAATTGGTAAGGACAAAGTAGTCACACTAGTACAATTTTGAGTGGCTGCTATGTTAGTTTCATTTTATTTGGTGAGACCTTGAAGAATTTTAGAAACCAGCTAAGTTTTGGCCTTGTTATCTCTTCTAGCTAGGTGTCCCAGGGGCTGACACAGCTCCAGAGTTACGCTGCCTAAGTCAGGGCTGTCACAGACTAAAGACCTATTGTCAGTGTCACTCTCTAAGGAACCCAGTATACTTTTTGGGGAATTGAACATGTTTATTCCCTAGGTTTTTAGTCTTCTCACTATCACCTTCTACATGTAGTACCAAAAATGGTGCTGAACTTTTTAATTAAATTAACTTATATTAATACTTCATAAATGTAAAGAAGTTCTCCACCAGGCATTTGGAATAAAGTTTTAAGTGAAAATGACAAGTGCAGAGTTAAAAATAAAAGACTTATTTTTATTTTTTTGTGTGTGACTGCTTATACATATGTGTATTTGAGTCTGCCAAATGAGTACAGATGTCTCCAGAGGCTAAAGAAGTGGAATGATTCCTGCAGCAGTGCTCTTAACTGCTGAGTCATCCTTTGAGTTGACAAATATAGGTATTTAATGAACATATAAACAAAACCAAAAACCAAATTGGCAACTCCTTCTTGTAAATTTTAAAAGTATAATTAGATCTTTATCAAGGAATCTCTCTGTTTTAATTTTTAAAATAAAAGTGTGAAATTGAATGGAGCCCCTGTCAGCTGTAAAGCAAGCACAGGGGAGTGAACAGCTCCACTTCTCTCCAAATACCCTACACACTATCATCTTCCAAGTTCAGGCTAATTGTTGAGGGGATGGGGATGGCAACAGAGTGTTTCTTCTAATCCTGTCAGCTCCTTGAATTCCCACTGAGCTCTAGCACAGGCAGAGGACAGTCTGCCCCTGTTCCTTGAATTTCTACCTGTATTCCCTACACTATTGCATTTTGTGTTTTGCTTTTCTAAGGAATTCCTTTAAGACAATATTTTTTTCTTTTCCCTTTTACATTAATTTCCCATGGCCTTATTTGACACTTTATATACTAATACATAATTTTCTTTTAAAATCATTGCTCTCCATCGTGCTATCTCCACTCCTGCCCTTAAGTTTGTTTAAACACATTTTTTTCAGAACTGGTGATATGTCTTAGCACTAAAAAGCACTTGTGTTAAAAAAGCCCAGAGTTAGGTCACCAGCTATGGTGGTTCCTAGCTGTACACAGCCCACTTCCCCAAAAATCTGAGGCCTGTTTTAGATCTGTGAGCACCTTAAAAATGTACAGAAGGAAAAACTTAAAAAAGAATTTTAAAAACCTTGTTAAAAAATCTTTGTTAAAACTTTATTTTAAATGGAGCAAATTCAAATATTTTATTACAAAAACAAAAGTATAGGTGATATAGCACAAATTCTTTCATTGGGTATATTATTAGGTCTCTCTGAGCTTTCAAATACCTTATTTGTGAAAAAATTGTACAGAATTTTCATTATATTATCAAATTATGATGAATGGATATGTCTTGACTCTATAGATCTATAGCAAGTTTTGATTAAAATGTTGAATATGACGGAAAGACTACACATGGACTGACCAAGGGTCCAACTGCATATGTAGTAGAGAATAGGCTTGTTGGGGCACCAGGGGATCAGGAAGACCTTGATCCTGCCAAGGTTGGACCCCCAGTGCAGGGGAATATGGGGGGACAATAGGGGAGATATATAGGGGAAATAGCTATACGGGGGAGGAGGAGGGGAGGGAATGAGGGCTTATGGACAGGAAACCGGGAAGGGGAATAAGGTTTGAAATTTAAGTAAAGAAATATAACTAATAAAAAATTTAAAAGATGTTGAATATATATTCTGGTGTGATTAAAATGTATACTTACAAGACGCAATGGCAATAACTATGTAAAGACGCTCCCAGGAGCAGAGGAATGCAAACATCCCTACAGAAAAGGAAACGTGCATATGCACACTCCAGAGTATGTTCCAAGGTATAATAGAAGGTTTTGGGGGGATGTAATAGTAATAGTTTCTCCAGGAGACTTCAAACTCAGCCTCTCTTATTCCTATTTGATTTATATAATTAAAGTATTAAACACCGCTTCCAGTTTCTGCATACCACCAGAGATGATTCTGTCCCACAGTTCTCTGTAACCAGATTCCATAGGGGAGAGAGCTGGACTCTCAGAAAGGCAGACAGTCCTGAGAGGTCAGGGGAGACCACCACTTCTGCTCATAATCTGGACAAGAGGAACCTGTCTAGAGCCCTCTAGACACAGGAAGGTAGGAGCAGCCAGGGACAGGATCCTTCCTGGCTTTGCCTGCACCTAGAGCTGAAAGCCAGTCACCAAGCATGCTGACACACTTGAGAGCAAAGGTAAGACCACCACTTCTGCTCCAAGAGACACGCCTGGAACCCTCAGGACAGAGGAATCGAGGAAGAGTCTGGGAAAGGATCTGCCAGTTTCTGCCTGAACCCAGACCTGACCAGGACCTACAGTTCTCTGTACCCAGATCCCGCTGGGAGAAAACAGGTCTGTGTGGGACACACAGGCTTATAGGAGGGTCAAGCCACTGTCAGAGATAGCAAGGCCAGCTGAAACCAGAGACAACCTGATGGTGAGAGGCAAGAGCAGAAACCTAAGCAACAGAAACCAGATGATACTGGGTAGATATCATATAGACCTTCAGAGATCACAAATGCCAGCCCAGGCTGCTATATCCAGCAAAACTCTCAATTAACATAAATGGAGAAACCAAGATATTCTATGACAAAGCCAAATTTATACAATATCTTCCCCAAATTCAGCCCTACAAAAGATAATAGATGGAAAATTCCAACACAAGGAGAGAAACTGCATCCTAAAAAACGCAAGAAAGTAATGTTCTTGCTATAAACCTGAAAGAATAGAGCCAAACAAATGTAATTACTCCTCTCACAACAAAAATAAAAGGAAACAATAATCACTACTGCTTAATATCTCTTAATATCATTGGACTCAATTCCCCAATAAAAAGCCAGAGACTAACAGACTGGATACGTAAAGAGGACCCAGCATTTTGCTGCACACAGGAAATAGAAGTCAGTAAAAAAGAAAAAGATTACCTCAGAGTAAAAGCCTGAAAACAATTTCCCAAGCAAATGGTCCCAAGAAACAAGCTAGAGTATATACTCCAATATCCAATAAAATTGACTACCAACCAAAAGTTTTCGAAAGTGTTAAGCAAGGACAATTCATATTCATCAAAGAAAAATACACCAAGGTGAACTCTCAATCCTCAATATCTATGCTCCAGGTGAAGGGGAACCTTTCTGAAGCTCAAAGCACACATTGTACCTCCCACAATAATAGTGGAAGATTTCAACACCCCATTCTCATCAATGGACAGATCATGGAAAGAGAAACTAAACAGAGACATAGAGAAACTAACAGAAGTTATGAACTAAATCAATTTAACAGATATTTATAGAACATTTGATCCTAAAAAAAATACCTTCTTCTCAACACTCATGGTATCTTCTCCAAAACAGACCTCAACAGATAGAGGAAATTTGAAATAATCCTCATGCATCCTATCATATCACCATGAAATAAGGCTGGTCTTCAATAACAAAAAAAGAAAAAATATTACAGAAAGTCCACATACACATGGAAGTTCAACAATGTTCTACTCAATGATAACTTGACCAAGGAAAAATGAAGAAAGAAATTAAAGACTTTTTTAGAATTTAATGAAAATGAGGGCAGAGCACACCCAATCTTATGGGACACAATGAAAGCAGTGCTAAGAGGAAAACTCAGAGCTCTGAGTGCCTCCAAAAAGAAACTGCACAGAACATATATTAGCAGCTTGACAGCACACCTAAAAGTTCTAGAACAAAAAAAAAAAAGCAAATACCCCCAAGAAGGATAGACGGCAGGAAATAATCAAACTCAGGGCTAAAATCAACCAAATAGATAAAAGCAAAAACAAAAACAAAAAAAAAACCAAAAAACCCAAACAAACATAAATAACATGATAATCTGATTAGATGCTGAGAAACAATTTGACAAAATTTGAAACTCCTTCATGTTAAAAGTCTTAAAAAAATTCACAACCAATGCCTAAATATAATAAAAGCAATATACAAGAAACCAGTAGCTGGGCTGGAGTGATGGCTCAGCGGTTAAGAGCACTGACTGCTCTTCCAGAGGTCCTGAGTTCAATTCCCAGCAACCACATGGTGGCTCACAACCATCTGTAATGGGATCCGATGCCCTCTTCTGGTGTGTCTGAAGTACAGCTAGAGTGTACTCGTATACCTAGAATAAATAAATAATTCTTTAAAAAAAGAAAAAGAAACCAGTAGCCCCATCAAACTAGATGGAGAAAAACTTGAAGCAATCCCTCTAAAATCAGGGTCTAGACAAGGCTGCGTACTCTCTCCTTACTTATTCAATGTAGTATTCAAAGTTTTAGCCAGAGCAATCAGAAAACAAAAGATGGTCAAAGGAATCCAAATTGGAAAGGAAGAAGTAAAAATATCTCTACTTGCAGATGATATGATAGTATACTTAAGTGACCCCAAAAGTGCTACCAGAGAACTGCTAAGCCTGATAAAGAAATTCAGCAATGTGGGTGTGTATAAAACTAACTCAAACAAAATCAGTAGCCTTCCTCTAGTCAAAATCTGGGAAAGAAATTATGGAAATGACACCATTCAGAATAGTCACAAATAAAATAAAATATTTTAATGTGACTCTAACCAAGCTAGTGAATTATTTATTTGATAAAAATTTCAAGTCTCTGAAGAAGAAATTGAAGATCTCAGAAGATGGAAAGACCTCCCAATGCTCATGGATTGACAGGATTAATATTTTAAAATTTCCATTTTGCCAAAATCTATCTATCTACAGAGGCAATGAAATACACATCAAAATTCCAACTCAATTCTTCATGGAATTTGAAAGAGCAATTTGCAAATCATTTGGAATAAGAAAAAAACCCAGGATAGCGAAAACTATCCTCAATAATAAAAGACCTTCTGGAGGAATGAGCATCCCTAATCTAAAGCTGTATTACAGACCAATATTAATAAAAAAGTATAGTATTGGTACAAAGACAGATAGGTAGATCAATAGAATAGAATTGAAGAACAAGAAATGAACCCACATACCTATTGTCACTTGATATTTGACAAAGGGTATTTTCCATCTAGTGGAAAAAAGATAGCATTTTCAATGAATCTTTCTGCTTCAACTGGAGGTCAGCATGTAGATGAATACAAATCGATCCATTCTTATCGCTGCAAACATTCCCGTGGAATAACCTATGGAAGATTTTCTCTTATTTTCAAGTTGCTGGAGATTCTGAACTTTGGGGGATTTCATTTCAGAAAAAGAAACAATGATCATTCCAGGGGAGATATCACTGAAATTCCCAAACCCATAACCCACAGACAATGATGGGCCTCATGAGTTTTTCTACATCTAGGAATTGTTGCTGCCTATCAACCCCACGGAAGAGGCCTAGGCTCATGAGACTCTTCTCTTTTTGTTCTGAATATCTGAATATCTTCCATCGCCCTTTATGAGTGAACGAGATTGTTTAAAGACTAAATCATCCTCTTTGCAGTCTTACAACTCAGAAATATCCAAACGAGAGGAGGAGGAGGAGAAGGAGGAGGAAGAAGAAGAGGAAGAGGAGGAAGAGGAGGAAGAGGAGGAGGAGGAAGAGAACGATGATGCCACAACAACAACAACAACAACAACAACAACAACAACAACAACAACAACAAAGCATGGATTAAAAGTAACATCACTAGGTCAGTTGTCAGCATTCTCTGTCCATGGGATAACCAAAAGAGTTTGTCCTGATCTCAGAAGTTACTGGACTGGCAACCACAGAGCATCCATTGTATGCTGTGTCCCATTACATATCAAAAGTGGAAGTTTCTTCCTATGTTTTTAGTCTCCGTAGTGGATTGCCCAAAATGATCATTTCACCCATTTCTGATCTGATGATTTTTAAATAATAATGCTGTTTTCTGGCTCTCTCTGAGAGTAGTCTATAGGCAATTCTTCTGGCTAGAGGAGGGAGAGATTTTCCTCAATGGTTTGCTACAGGTAAGTTGCACATGTTCCTGTGAGAAACCGTAATTAAAATAATTAACCGCCCCCCCCAGAAAATGACAGAAAAGTAGAGGCAGAATAAAAGGAAGGGTGGAGAGAGAGAAAGAGTGTGACAGGAAGAATGGAGAGGAAGGGGAATGGATGGGATCAAATTATTAGCATGTATGAAATGTAAGATGATGAAATCTATTATTGCTTGACTCAATATGTAATAATAAAAATCTTTAAAAATATTCTAGGGCAGTCTTTTTTTTCCATTTTCAACTGTCAGAGCTAAGACTCTCATTTATAGTCCATGTTCCTATACCCACTTCTATACATGGTGCTAGAAAGCACCATGGTCAGAAAGCAGCTTTGATCTCTTGTGGTTAATTTCAAATTCTTGAAGGATTATAATTTATGACATTCACTATTCTAAGACTGATGACTGATGGTCTTGTCTGTAC
Source organism: Rattus norvegicus (assembly GCF_021556685.1). Lineage (NCBI taxonomy): Eukaryota > Metazoa > Chordata > Mammalia > Rodentia > Muridae > Rattus > Rattus norvegicus. Next base: position 1,802,515 of record NC_141538.1, on the reverse strand, counting down.
TATTGACTTATCATCCCATGTGATCAATGAGACATGCTATAGTAGAATTCCCAATATTTTTCATGACACTAAATCATGTTGATTTCTCTCCTACCATCTTTCAAATGCATCTCCTATCTTAGCTATATTGTATCTATTGGTTTACATGATTATGATTTATATGTGATCATTAGGGACAAAGAAGTGTTTCCCTACTGTAGATCACCCTCCAGTTTTTTGTAAGAAGTTTGATGTGATATTGGTGCTACTACTTGACATACTCAGCCCACTTTCTGTTCACACTTGTGAATTTGGTTTCCAGTGATGGCCATGTAAGGCCTTGCTTGGACACATCTTGTGCTTTGTTATACTTCAGTATCTGTTGAGTAAACTATGTATATTCCATTCCCATTTCTGTGTTAACTGAAAGACTGCCTTGACTTCCGTAAGTGTTGATGACACAAGTATGGGCAAACCAGTAAAGTGAGTCTTTTCTGAAATCCAGCCTGTAAAGTATCTTCATGATTGTAAGTACACAGCAAATAACCTACATGCTAAGTTGATGGAAAAAGCTACAGAAAAAGTGTAATGGAGATGATAAGAAAATGTCTGCCAACTTGAGAGAGGATGTTCCACTTTTGTACTTTGGAGAACCGAAGATACAAGAGTATACAGAGGGAACTGAGCTGGACACAATGATAAAAGTCAAGCAATATTTTAAGAGCACAGTAGCAAGATTCTTCATAATTATTACACGTATATCCACTTAACCCAACATATGGTGTTGCAAAATAGAACAGAGCATTTGACTATGAGACAGTAGGAGGGAACACTTACTTGAGCTGGGACATACAGATATCTACAGAAGGGAGGATATGTCTAAAGTGTGTTAACAGTATGAAACAAGTCATTTAGGAAATTAAAAAGACAACAAAGAAATGGTTCATTTTGTGTGGCCTTTTGTTTGCTTTGAAATAATTATCAGAGATTCAAAAGTTCATTGAGAAGTGAAAAGAAGTGTCACTTGACAGGATGAGTGGATGAACCAGTGAGAGGCAGCATTGACAATTGGCAGGGTTGAACTCATAAAGGCCCTATCAGCTCTAGAGATAGAGTGGAAAAGGAGCAAACAGGTTGTGTGGTTTAAATGGTAACTCCCACATAGGCTTACCTATTTGAACATATGGACCACAACTACTGATGCTATACGGATGCTTGTGGAATTTCTAGGAGGTGGAGCATTGTTGGAAGTGGGTCACTAGGAAAGGGCCTCAAGGCTTTGTAATCAGGCTTAATTTTCATTTTTTGTTCTTGGATTCCTGAATATAGATACATTGTGACCAACTACTTCTTACTCTTGCTGCATTCTCTTCTATGTCTGCTGCCAGGCAGTTCCCAGTTTGATATATCATATCCTTCTGAAATAATGGACAAAATGAACTTTTTCTCCCCTAAGCTATTTGTTCAGGATACTTTTATCACATTTATCATAAGGTATCTAGGAAAGGGACAAGGAGAAAGTGCTATGTAGGGAAGAGAAAGAAGTTGATGAGATGTAGAATTAAAGAACCAAAATAAAATTTTAGTAGATTTTTAACATGTCTTCATTTTTTGCCTTAATAGGCTAAATATTAGAGTATATGACTTTACAATTTTTCATGCCTTCATTGGGTACTGCAGTGGTTTGATTAAATCTTTCTTTCTGTGATGCTTAATCTCCAGTGAAAACTTAATGAGTTACAGATCATGGTGGTTGCACACCTTGGTTTGTGAGGGTATTTCAAGGATGATTGGGTGAGCAAGGAACACCCAACCTGAATTTTGAAAAGACAATTCCTGGACTGACATCTCATGTAAGTGAAAATGAGAAAGTGGACTAAGGACCAGCATTCATCTCTCTGCTTCCTGACCGTGGATGCAGAGTAACATAGCAGCATCATGTGTGGGCAACTGTGACAGACATCCCTGAGTAGATGCACTGGATCATCAAAATGTGAAACAAAATAAACAATACTTTCTTTAGTTGCTTCTGTTATATGTTTTGTCACAAAAATTGGAAAAATTAACTGGTATACTTAGTGTTCTCCCAAATTCAGAGTTGCTATATACGATTCCTCTCTTTTATTCTTATATGTCTGTATCTTGAGCACCTGAAGTTCATTGCTACTCAGTTATTTAATTATAACCTCTTTGTTTCTAATATTTCCAAATATTTTCTTAATGATGCATGTCTTGCTGAATACAAAATGCTACAAATACTTCTGTCCCTATGTAAGTAATAGATTTTAAAATAATCATAAGAATTTTACAACAAGTCCCCTGGGTTATAATATTTCTGACATGGAGTGGCTTTATGTTTAGTTAGCTGCTACATGCAGGAGATTAGCCAAGGAAAGATATCCATAAACAGTGGAAAGTCACACTGTACATTGAATGACATTTCTAGCATTGTCTTACAGACTTTGAGGAAAAATCTTGAACGGAATGCCCCAAGACTGGATTTTGCTTTTAGTTACATAGTCTGTTTTCAGAAGGGGGCTAAGATTCCTAGCATTGTGATTTATAGGGCTATTTAAGTACTTAAATGACTTCATGAAATTCTTAGGCAAATAGATAGAACTAGAAAATGTCATCCTGAGTGAGGTAACCTAATCACAAAATAACACACACGGTATGCACTTACTGATAAGTGGATATTAGCACAAAAGCTCAGAATACCCATGATATAATCCACAGACCACATGAAGCTCAAGATATAGGAAGACCAACGTGTGAATGCTTCTATCCTTCTTAGAAGGGGAAACAAAATACTCACAGGAGGAAGTGAGAAGACAAAATGTGGAACAGAAACTGAAAGAAAGGATATTCAGAGTCTGCCCCACCTGGGGATCCATCCCATATACAGTCACCAAAATCAGACACTATTGGGGATGCCAAGAAGTGCATGCTGACAGGAGCCTGCTATAGCTGTCCTCTGAGAGGCTCTGATACAAATTAAGATGCTTGCAACTAATCATCAGACTGAGCACTGGGATACCTAGGGAGGAGTTAGAGAAAGGACTGAAGGAGCTCAAGATGTTTGCAACCCCATGGGAAGAACAAAAATATCAACTAACCAGACATCCCAGAGCTCCCACCAATCAAAGAGTACCCATGGAGTGACTCCTGGCTCCAGCCACATCTGTAGCAAAGAATGGCCTTGTCAAGCATCAATGGGAGAAGAGGCCCTAGGTCTTCTGAAGGCTTGATGCCCCAGTATTGGGGGATGCCAGGGAGGGGAGGCAGGAGGGAGCAGATCGGTAGGAGGGGGATGGAGGATAAGGTAGGAGTTTTTTGGAAGGAAAGAAGAAAAGGGGATAACGTTTGAAATGTAAATAAAGAAAATATCCAACAAAAGAAAGGAAAATAGAAAAAAAACTCTCCTTAAGTGCTGGTGTGTGCATGTATGCACATGTGTCTACCCAATTTATTTTGATATATAATGATACCAATAGAACAAAAGCAGAAGATCTAGTAGCAGTTTTGTGTATAATTTTGAACATTATCATTTTAATTTAGGCCAAAAACACCCTTACATTTTGTTGGGGTTTTGAGTAAATGAAATTTAATAAAATATATAGTTCTAATCCTTAAGTAGGACAAAACCTGCATATATTAATTATTCCTACTTATTTTGTAAAGGTCTTTTCTTGGGGACATGCAATAAGTACACACATACAGAAGAGTGAGGGATAGAGTGAAATGAGAGAAGAGAGAAGAGAGGACTAGATGACTTATGAAAAAAGCCATGTCAGACCAAAGTGACAACTGTATCAAAGTCCAACTTGGTGATGCAATGAGTTTTTGGGGGGATGAGAAACAGGGGTTTGACTGGAGAGTACTTTAGAGCATTGCTGACACAAAAGCAGCTGCCTTACCAAAATACCCCACTTCAACATAGAAGGTAACTCACAAAAACAACACAAGTTGAACAAAACTCTACAAGTCCAAAGATTTATCTCCTGTCACTGCTTCTTGGTCATCATTGCCTCCCTCTTAGCTTCCCTAAAGCTTGTGGGGTGGGGAGTGTCTAGACTCAGTCAAGTTTCCACCTTTCAAGATATGTTTCAAGATGTACCTTTCAAGATGTTTCCCCACTTTTTCTTCTATTAGTTTGAGTGTATCCGGTTTGATGTGGAGGTCCTTGATCCACTTGGACTTAAGCTTTGTACAGGGTGATAAGCATGGATCGATCTGCATTCTTCTACATGCTGACCTCCAGTTGAACCAGCACCATTTGCAGAAAATGCTCTTTTTTCCATTGGATGATTTAGGCTCCTTTGTCAAAAATCAAGTTACCACAGGTGTGTGAATTCATTTCTAGGTTGTCGATTGTATTCCACTGGTCTATCCGTCTGTCTCTGTACCGGTATCATGCAGTTTTTATCACTATTGCTCTGTAATACTGCTTGACTTCAGGGATAGTAATTCCCTCAGAAGTCCTTTTATTGTTGAGGATAGTTTTAGCTATCTTGGGTTTTTCGTTATTCCAGATGAATTTGCAAATTGTTCTGTCTAACCCTCTGAAGAATTGGATTGGTATTTTGATGGGGATTGCATTGAATCTGTAGATCGCTTTTGGTAAAATGGCCATTTTTAATACATTAATACTGCCAATCCATGAACATGGGAGATCTTTCTATCTTCTGAGATCTTCTTCAAATTCTTTCTTCAGAGGCTTGCAGTTCTTATCATACAGATCTTTCACTTATTTGGTTAAGGTCACACTGAGGTACTTTATATTATTTGGGACTATTATGAAGGGTGTCGTTTCCCTAATTTCTTTCTAGACTTGTTTCTCTTTTGCGTAGAGGAAGGCTACTGATTTATTTGAGTTAATTTTATACCCAGCCACATTGCTGAAGGTGTTTATCAGCTTCAGTAGTTCCCTGGTGGAGCTTTTGGGATGACTTAAATATGCTATCATATCATCTGCAGATAGTGATATGTGAAAAGTCTTTAATAAATTCCACCACCCCTTCATGGTAAAAGTATTCACAAGATTAGTGGAAAAGGAACATATCTTGATTTACTTCAAGTCGATAGTTAACACCAAATTGAATGGATAGAAATGCAAACTAATTCCACTAAAATAAGGAACAAGACATTCCACTCTGTTCATACTATTCAACGTAGCACTTGAAGTTTTATCTATAGCAATAAGACAGCCAAATGAGATCAAGGGGACACAAATTGGAAAGGAAGAATTGAAAGTATCATTATCTTTGGATGAAATGAGAGTACATTAGTGACCCTAAAAATTATACCGGGCATCTCCGACAGTTGATAAACACTTTTAGCACAGTAGTTGCATACAAGATTAACTGTAAGTACTCAGTAGCCTTTCTATATAGTAATGATAAACAGACTGAGGAAGAAAATGAGGAAACAATCACTCTTCACATGAGCCTCAAGATGTAGATAATGTCTATCCAAGTCAATGAAAGATTTCTATGCTTATAAGCTTATAATCTTTGAAGGAAAAATTGAAGAAAATACCAGAAAATGGAAAGATCTCCATCCTCAGGGATTGGTAGGATTAACAGTAAAAATGGTCGTTTTTATCAAAAAAGTCTACCGACTGAATGCAATCCCCATCAGAATTCCAACACAATTCTTTACAGACCAGGAAATGACAATTCTCCACTTCATAGAGAAAACCAAAATCCAAGAAGCCAGGATATCTACAACAATCCTGAATATGAAAAACATAACAAAAAAGAACAACAACAAAAACAACAACAAAAAATGTTGGAGGTATTACTTTCACTGATTTTCAAGTCATACTATAAAACTACAGTCATAAAACCCACAAGGTATTGGCATAAAAACAGATACAACAACAAACAGAATTGAATTGTAGGCCCAGACATAAATTCACACCTAAGGACAGGGAAGCCAGAATTATCATCTGTAAAGAAAAATCTTCAAAAAATATATTTTGTCAAACTGGGTGTCTCCAGGTGGAAGGATGCAAATGATGCCATATTTATTATCCTGCTCAAATCTCAAGTACAAGTAGATCAACGACCTTACCATAAAACCAGAAACACTGAACTTGATAGAGGAGAAATTAGAAAATATCCTTTAACACTTTGTCATATGAGACAACATTCTGAACAGAACACCAATACTATATGCTATAAGATCATCAATTAAAAATATAGGGCTATTTCCAGGGCATCTGGAGCTAGTTATACCCAGTTTTGAAAAAAAATACAAATAAATAAATAAGTAAATGAGTAAATACCTCAAAACAGATTTTGCATTTTATGTCAGAGTAGAAATAAATGTATTCTTAATTACAAATAGAAATCTTAACTTGCAAGGACTTAATACAGGACAAACAAACTTATTCTGTAAGTATTTCACAGATTTAACATTGTAAAAACTAGAACTTAATCTTCACTGCAAACAAAACCCTCAACCTGCAATGTATATTTTTATTGTTTTGTTTTCTCATTAACTTGTAATGTATATTGTTCCTGTTTTAGTCTCACAGGAAGAGAGAGGGTAATCAAACAGCATTATGTTTATGTAAATAATTGTCAAAGAATAAGCTTATTAATAATAAGATGCTTTAAAACATCTTCAAATGAAGAAAAAAATCATTAAAACAAAATATCAAACAACAAATACTAAAGATGGTGTTAGCCATTTTCTAACCTCATGATTGTGATTGCTGGGGAGTTTGTATGCTTTAGACACACAGCACCTTTATGTAGTGAAACTGCTTTTCTTTATTGTCTTTAATATCTTGTCCTTCGTGCACTCAGACCTTTTCATGAAATAAACCAGGCTCACAGCACTTAATAAAATGTGGAACTGCACCACTAATGAATCCTGGCAGTCTTTTCTCATTATGTGCCTAATTTTCCTTAGAGAGCACAAACCTTCAGGTGGGGTCTTCTCATTCTTAAATCATCTTCAATTGGCAGTGAAAGGGAATCTGCTCCTTCTCTGTTGAGTTCAGAGAATCTAGCCTTGCTAACAGATAGAGAGAAGATGAGCTCTTCACAGGCCACACTATCTAAAATTACACTTGTCTTTATAGCCTGGTACTTTGAGTTTTTACTTAGGTTTCTTTGAGACTAAAACTCAAACCAAACAAAAGAGAGAGATTAGGGATGGCTCCCTGGTTTTCCTTCTTTTGAGACAAAAATGGCATCAATAACACTCCATTTATTCAAGGCCATTCAATATTCAGTTTCTGCACAGCAAGATAAAAGAGTGGGCCCCTGGCTTTCTCTTCCAGAATATATTAATATTAATAGTCTGAGTTAATAGGCATAAATGGCTGTCTGGAGCAGATCTGTAGCCTTGTTTCTCAGGCTCCTATTTGATTGGGGAGTGCTCCCAAATGTCTCTTTCTGGAGCTTTGTACCCTCAATCATTCTACTGCTGTAATTGGAAATATGAGCCCAGAGATTCATTTTATTCATTAACAACTATTTTCCATGATGAATTTTTTTCCTCAGAGTGCCTCAAGTGATAGATTTGTAGAAATAACAAATTTTCCAATTTTGCCTTTTTTTCAGAATCTGCATATACTATGCCTTTGCACAGAGGTTTACATGGAACACAGATGTTGACATCATGCATCCAGCTGTGTTACTTGACACCTTATTTCCTTGAGACAATGTCACTCATTGAACTTGGAGCTAAGCTGGCAGTTAGCAAGGCCTGTGATCCTCTTTTGTCTGTGCCCCAACTCTCATGCTTGGCTTTTTATATTGTTGCTAGGGATTAAATCAGATCTTTTTGCTGACACAGCAAGAACTTTTCCATACTGAGCTACTATTCCATGCCTAAATCATGCTATTTTATTAATATCTCTTTTGTGTAAAGGAAAACACAGAGAACTACATCAATGGCATAAATCATTTATTGAACTGAAGTCCCCATGTTCTATGGTAAAGCATCCAATAGAGTCAGTTTTGCTGACTATCCTTGCCAGTCTTCTCCAGGAGCCAACAGCTCATAGTGAACTGTTTTTATGAAGAGTTAAAGAGATAAAGAAACATTTACCCCATGTCTCCTGGATCTGTTGTTACCAGACTTTCTCCATACTTGATTCTTGGGTATTTCTTTTTAATATTTTGAACTTTTTCAATATTCTTTTTAATATTTTGTACTTGTTCCCTGTAAAACAAGATATTAAAAGGGTCTTCTTCAGGTCTGTTTCAGACCCTATACTGAAGTTAGTGAAATGCCAATATCCATCTTAGCTTCAATCATATGAAGTCACATGTGTGAGAGAGTTTTGAAATTCCAGGGATAGCAGTATAAGTCATGTTTTTTTTTCCTATCTGTTTCTGCTCAACAAATCCACGAGTAGTCCCAATGTCTTGAACTACAAACCTCTGAAGGCCTCCAATGGAACATGTTGCTCCATTTTGAGAACTAATCTTTGTGAAAGTAGATTACTACACCATTGTCTTAGTTAGGGTTTTCATTACTGTGAAGAGACACCATGACCTAGGTGAATATTTTAAAGGACAGCATTTAATTGGGGCTTGCTTTACACGTTCAGGGGTTCAATCCATTATCATCAAAGCAGAAAGCATGGTCCTGGAGGAGTTGAAATTGTATTATATTATTTCAAAGGCAAGGAGGAGATGACTGGTTCCTACCTGGCTAGAAAGAGGGTCTCAAAGCCCATGCCCACAGTGACACATTTCCTCCAACAAGGCCACATCTCATGATAGTACCACTTACAATTTGCCAAATATATTCAAACCACATTCTACTCCCTGGTTACAATAGGACAGTTCAAATACATGACTCTATCGAGGTCATACCTAGGCACAGCACAATGCAAAATACATTATTCCAACTTTACAGTCCCCATAGTCTATAAGAGTTTCTCCAATGTTAGGAGTTTAAAGTTCAATGTTTCTTCTGAGATTAGGTAATCTCTAAACTGTAATCCCTTAAAAATCAAAAACAAAAAGAAGACCACATACCCCCAATATCATGCAGGATATACATTATCATTCCAAAATGTCATGGTAAGAAAACACTGGATGAAACAAGATGAAAATGAACCTGAGCAAACTCCAGACTCTGCATCTCCATGTCTGGTGTCAAAGCCAAAGCATTCGTCAGATTTCTGAGTCTTTTCATCCTTGTTCACTTCTATTGCCAGATCCTGCATTTAACAGCAAGAAACTTCTTCACTCTCTGTTCTTCCATTCCCTGTTGCAAACTTTCTTCAGCAGTTTGCCTACAACTCTGGTATCTCTAACATCTTGTGGAATCCAAGACAACTTAACCTTTACAGCATCTTGTTCGAATGTCTAGGATCCACACATGATTTTCTGGGCACCTCCAAAGCGTTTTGCCACTTCTCTAGCTCTGTCCTCTGTAGCACTGTAAGCTCTTATTGACTCTAATTCCCTGATGCTTTTCTTGGTGATCATCCCATGGTTCTGGAATCTCCAATATGCTGGGGTCTTCACCTACAATCAGGTTTCACCAGTAGTCTCTCATAGACTCTCTTCATGATGCTAAGCCTCAACTTCTTCTCATGGTTCCTTCATTCCTGAGACCTCAACTGTTACTAAGGCTGTTCCTTCAACAGTGGCCATCCCCACACTCTCACAGTGCCAAGCCTCATTTGATCTCATGACCCCTTCATACCTTTAAAGCCAATACTACCTTGGTGATTCTTACACATTACAAGTCCAGCTGCAGCAGGAGATACAACCTTGAACATCTCTGGAACACAGCTTCTTTGTACTCCAATTAGATGGAAACAGCATGGAAATCTGGAGCAAGTTTCTTTACAAGGGAGTGTATGCTTTGAATCAGCATCCTATATATGGTGCAGTTTCTCCCACAGACAGGATCTATGGGTCCAGGAATCAAGAGGTGGAAATGCGCATTCACTACCACTCCTAGTAGCCCACTAAATGTTGTCTCTGCAACCCTAAATTCTGCTGGGCAAGAAGTTTGGAAAGAATGCTAGCAAGTAACTGCAAGCAGTTGCATAGAAAAAGGAAACTTTCCTTCTTTCACTGACCTTATGTATGCCTCCAGCAGAAAATATTTCCCAGATTAAAGTGTGAACCACCACATCTGGATCTATGGTGTTCTTTACTTGAAACTTGATCTGTCTCAGGTTGACCTTGATCAGAGATCTGATTTCCTCTCTCTCCTAGGATTAAAGGCATGTACCACCTTTCTCTGACTAAGCTTTTCATGGTGACTATGTTTCAAGATTCATATCAAAAGCATGTGTTTTTCAGCCTCAAGATCTGAAAATCCACTATAAGATATGGGCAATATATCTTGATATTGACAGACATATCTCCAGTGACTTAACCAGAATATATTTTTGAAAAACTTTAAGCACTAAAATTTCAATAACTGGAAACCAATTACACATTAAGTCAAAAATAGGTTATCATTATGTTATTATCATCTGCAATACTCCCTATCAGTGTTTTTATACAACAAACTTATATTCAATACACTTGCAGACTAGAATGCAATCATTTTTGCTTGATTGACTGCTGTATTTTTTATGATGAGAAACTTGAATGTAACAACATGTGAGTGCCAGAGAGCACTGGTAACTATATGTGGATTCCTAGACATTCTTTATTTGTCATTAGATATATCTGATTCTGAAATTTTAAAATACATTCCAGTTGCATTAGCTTTATTATATATGACTTTTATTTCATCCTGCTTCAAATTCATCCAGCAAAGAAGTGACACATGAATAAATAAGTAATAATGTATGCTTCAAATATAAATGTGACAATAAAAAGTTTACAATCCTCAAAGAATCTCATTGCTAGAATTTGAAATGAGGCAGAAAGCTCAATAGAGTAATAAGAGTTTTCCTTTAAGTTTCTATAAGAAAACATTCAGTACGTTTCTGCAAACGACAGAACAAAAGGAGAAAAGAGAAGACAAATGGAAAATGAGAGTAAAAAGGATTGGTAAGGAAAGAAATGCAGAGGAGATAGGTAGGTTTAGTCCTTGCCAGCTATGACACAGAAGAGTAAGCAGGAGGAGAGCCAATTGGATAATAGATGCATAGTGACACTAGTATAGTCAAGAATGGATTGTGGTGTGTTTATGTGAGAGTGTTTGTGTGTATGTATATTGTGTACAGGCATACACACTTCTGTATGCAGGTTCAATCTACCAAATGTGTACTTGCAGAGGACAAAGGTTCATGTCAGTTTTCTTCTTCAATTATTTCTCCAGCTTATGTTTTTCAATACTTTATAGGTTCTATTAATTTTTGAAATTCTGTTCATATATTGTCTGTGTAAACTTTTTTGAGTAAGTGTGTGTGTGTTTGTTCTCACGCGTGCAAATTCTACAAAGCACATGTGAAAGTCTGGGAACAACTAGCATGAGTTGGTTCTCTTCTGTCATCTGTCTGTCTAACAACTGACCTTTCACCTGGGTAATCTTTCCAGCTGTCTATCTTATTATTTTGAATTTGTCTCTCGGGGGAGATTCTAGAGCTTAACTAAATCTGCTACACTGGCTAACCAGCAAGATTCAGAAATCCCGTTTGTGTGTCTTCTCAACCCTGTCTCTCGTAAAATAGAAAAACACCACAAGTTTAGCTTTTTCATATGGGTGATAAAGATAAGAACTCAGGTTCTTACATTTTCAGAGTACACTTTACCAAGTCATCTCTCAGTTTTTAAACAAGTTTCTTCTATAGTGAAATATTAGATCTATAGGAATACTAGGCTGAAGTCTATATGTTCTCTAGTAGGAGACATCTCAAGCTGCAGATAAAAAGGCAAAACCCAGGAATATAAAATGAATTGTCTTTATCAACATTTCTTGAATCTTTTTTATTATCACCTTTTCTCTTCCCTCATTCCAGCCCAGCATTAGTAGTTGAACTCTTGTCCATCTTCATGTTAACCTTTAAGACATTCTCAATGTAGAAATGAATAAACCTAATTACTACCAATATTATTTATTTTTTTTATTGATGTAAGAAAATATCCGATGAAAGAAGCTGAGAGGACTGAGTGAGCCAGACTCAGGCTGACTCCATGACAGGCTGAAAACCAACAGTTTGGGAGAATAGCCCTAAATGTATGTTTCCAAGAACTGGAAAAGACTGAAAACAGTCAATTCCAGGAAAAAATACCACTTGCTGGCAGACAATCAGGAAGATGCCTTACCACTTAGTCTGAGCCAACCTCATGGGCAACCAATCAGAAGCTGTAAAAGCTGACCCACCAGCTAGCCTGAGACAAGTATAATTAAGTAGCAAAAGTCCCCAAATCCCTCAGTGCTTTAACCAATCACAAAGGCAGCCATACTCCTGGAGATAGAGCTAATCAGTAATAGGGATGAAAGATAAAAGTCACCCATTCCTACCCTAACAGACTGAAAATTGACCCTGAAATTTCCATACCTTTGTCTTCCATCCTGATGAATGGTAGACCCCCCTCCCTGCTGGCAGGATATCTACAAAATAAACACAATCTCCTGTTGCATATTATTTGAGTCTGGGGGATTCTTCCCAAATCATAGCCTCTTATAAAACTTGATGAATAAAAGGTTTATTTTGCCTCTCACTTTGAAGACATTATCTATTTAACAGGGAGGACATGACTACAAGCTGTGTGAAACTTATCTTAACATTGCATTACAAGCAGAGAAATGAATGCTGTGCTCGGCTCAACTACTCCTTTTTATTCTATTCATGACTGCAGCCCATTGAATGGTGCAGTCCACATTCAGAGTATTCTCACCTTAGTTAGGACAGTCATAATCCTCCCTTAGAGTCATTGTCTGGGATTTGTTTCCTAAGTGAATCTAGATCCTGTCATACTGACAATTAATATTAATGAATACATTATCATCCCTCAGTATTTGTATATCTCAAATTTTGCTAGCATAATTTCAACATGAATTAAATACATTATGAAATGAGAAGAGCTGTTCTATACCATGTTGAGAATTAGAGAGCAGCCGAGTCACAGAGACAGATTTGATTTATTTTTTCACATCTTCATCACATACTTTTGCCTTTCCTGTGTGGAGATATAGCAGAAGACATTCCTAAAGGAGAGGTATTGCCAAGGATCAGAGATTATCATATCCCAAGCAGTGTTTTAGGAATTTTGCTTTATAACACAGAAGTATGCTCTCCATCTTAAACATCTCATGTGTTTATTGTGTTTTGTGGAGGTAGGTACACAAATGCAACCATAAGAATGTGGAGGTCAGAGGACAACTTGCAGCATTCATTCCTCTCCCTCTAAAGTGTCGGGTCCAGAGATCAATCTCAGGTCATCAGGTTAGTGGTAAATGCCTTTACCAGGAAAGCCATCTTGTTCCATTTCCTTACACTGTCAGATAAGAAAATTGGATAGTTATTTAATTACACAGTTTGAACATGTATAGAAATATCATCCTGTACCTCCTAGCAGCATTGTATACATATTAAACAATAAAACTTAATTGATAACAAGAAACACATGGATTGTTTTTCATACACATCAAACAGCAAATCACATTCATCTTTATTTAATATTTCATTATTTACAGTCCATTTATTACCCTCTCCTCCCAGTCCCACCTTCCCCAGTTCCTCATCACATTCTCCCTCTCCCTTGCCTCTAAGAGTGTGCTCCCCACATCCCAGATATCTCCTTGCCCTGGGGCCTCAAGTCTCTCCAGAATTAGGTGCATCCTCTCTCACTAAGACAAGATTAGACAGTCTTATGTATGTGCTGGAGGCCATTGTCCAGCTTGTGTATGCTCCTGGTTGGTGCCTCAGTCCCTGAGTGTTCCCAAGGGTCTGGGTTAGTTGACCTACTGGTCTTCCTATGGGGTTGCCCTCCCCTTCAGCTCCTTCACTCCTTCCCTTAATACCTCCATAGGAGTCCCTGACTTCTGTCCAATGGTTGGGTGTCTGAATCTGTCTCAGTCAGCTTCTGGTAATGCCTTTCAGAGGATGCCATGCTAGACTCCTGTCTGTAAGATCAGTAATTGTCTCAGGTCTTGCTGCCCCCCAACCAAAATGCAAGATGGATTCCAACTTGAGCTGATCACTTTACAGCCTTTCCTTCAGTCTCTTCTAAATTTTTGTCCTTGTAATTCTTCTAGATAGAAACAATTCTGGATCAGAAATTTTGACTGTGGGTTGGTAACCAGTTCCCTTCACTTGGGATACACTCTATCTACTGGAGGTTGACTCTTTGAGTTCCCTCTCCACACTGTTGCATATTTTGACTAAGATCACTCACATTTAGTCCCAGGAGTCTCTCATATCCCAGGTCTCTGGAACTTTCTAGAAGCACCCACCTCCAACCTTCAACTGCCAGAAACTGGATATTTTCATTTATTCTCCTGGTCTTCTGGGATTTTCTCTTTCTCCCATCTCTCCAAACCTGATCCTGTCCCCTTCCACCTCCCTTTTTTTTTTTTTGTTAAACTTTTAGTGTCTATGGGTCGTATCCTGGATATTCTGTACTTTTTGTTTTATTTTCATGTATCAGTGAGTATATACCCTTGTTCTTTTTGGTCTGGGTTACTTCAATCAGGATGATATTTTCTAGTTCCATCCATTTACCTGCAAATTCATGATATCCTTGTTTTTATTAGCTGAATAGTGTTCCATTATGCAAATGAGTCACATTCTCTGTACATATTCTTCAGTTGAGGGACATCTGTAAGCTTCCAGGTTCTGGCTATTATAAATAAGGTGAACATAGGCCGTAACATAATGGAGTACATGTCCATGAAATATGGTGTAGCATCTTTAGGGTATATATACAGGAGTAGTATAGCTGGCTCTTCAGGAAGAATCATTTCCAGTTTTCTCAGGAATCACCAGATTGATTGCCAGAGAGTTTGTACCAGTTTTCAATACCCCCAGCAGCAGAGGACTGTTTCATTGGTAGGCATTTTCTACCTCTATGCCTGTGTTTCCTATATTTCTTTAAGGATACTATTTGTATTCTTCTTGAAGGCCTCTATCAATATAATGGAATGGAATTTTATGTCAGTATATTGCCTTTCACCTATGTTAGGGTATTTAAGGCTTGCTGTGGTGAGAGAGCTGGGTTTCATTGTTGCCAAATTACATTGGCTTCTGTTGCTTGCCACCTGGTCACCTGTGGTGTTAACTGGGCTGGGTGTCTGTGACTAGAGATGGCCTCCTTGGGAGCTGGAGAGCTCTGTGACATGGGTTAGAGCAGGCCTCCTGGAAGACAAGAAGTGCTGTCTCTCAATGAAGGGGAGGGGCTCCTTTGAACTTGGATAGTGCAAGCATCCTGTGTCCCTGGTTAGAGCAACCTTCCTGTATCACTGGATAGGGCAGAATTCCTGGGAAATTTGTGGGATATGAGAGGGAGCAGGCTGGTCATCTGCCTCATCTTCTTCCTTAGATATGGATTAAGTCATTAGTAATTAATCGTAAGTATTATAAGCTTTACTTAGCAAGACAAAATTATGAAGTCTTGAAATTTGGGTCAAATCTTCTATTCTTATTTTTTCCAGATGTGTTAGCTATGTAGGTTTTTAAATCTCAATAATTTACATTATATCCCATATAATGTTTTCATACAGTTATGAATCATTATTGATTTTTATTTCTGACATTTTATTTTCAACTTGTCGATTTTATTTTGCCATTCATTCTGGCACATTGTAAAAAAAAATGTTTTGAAAAAGAATGCCTCTCGCACTCAAGTGGCAGGTCCACTGCAGGCCAGACACCACCCGGACCTGAAGGGACCCGGCAAACAGTTCTATGCACCCAAATCCCGTGGGAGGGAGAGCTAAAACTTCAGAGGGGCAGACACACCTGGGAAGCCAGAAGTGTGTGCACTCTGCCCACATTTCTTACTCCAGAGGAAAACACCTAAATGCCATCTGGGACCGCGGTGCAGGGGGCCTCCTGGAAAAGGCAGCGCAGGCCCTCCTGGTTGCCGCTCTCATGGAGAGCTCAAAAGCAACCACCCATGAGCAACTTCATCCGCAGGACCACAGGTAAGACCAACTTTTCTGCTCCAAGCGACCTGCCTGGTGAACTCAGGCCACAGACCCACAGGAACAGCTGAAGACCAGTAGACATGAAAGACTACAGGCCTGAAAGCAGAACAGTCTGTTCCCATTACTGGCTGAAAGTAAACAGGTCTACAGCACTCCTGACACACAGGCCTATAGGACGGTCTAGCCACTGTCAGAAATAGCAGAACAAGGTAACTCCAGAGACAACCTGATGGTGAGAGGCAAGGTCGGGAACACAAGCAACAGAAACCAAGACTACATGGCATCATCGGAGCCCAATTCTCCCACCAAAGCAAACACTGAATATCGAAACACACCAGAAAAGCAAGATCTAGATTTAAAATCACATTTGATCATGATGCTGGAGGACTTCAAGAAAGACATAAAGAACTCCCTTAGAGAAACACAGGAAAGCATAAATAAATAAGTAGATGCCTATAGAGAGGAATCACAAAAATCCCCAAAAGAATTCCAGGAAAACACAATCAAACAGTTGAAGTAATTAAAAATGGAAATAGAAGCAATAAAGAAAGCAAAAAGGGAAACAACCCTGGATATAGAAAACCAAAGGAAGAGACAAGGAGCCATAGATACAAGCATCACCAACAGAATACAAGAGATAGAAGAGAGAATCTCAGGAGCAGAAGATACCATAGAAATCATCGACACAACACTCAAAAACAATGTAAAACAGAAAAATCTACTGGGCCAAAACATACAGGAAATCCAGGACTCAACGAGAAGATCAAACCTAAGGATAATAGGTACAGAAGAGAGTGAAGACTCCCAGCTCAAAGTATCAGCAAATATCTTCAACAAAATCATAGAAGAAACCTTCCCTAACCTATAGAAACAAATGCCCATAAACATACAAGAAGCCTACAGAACTCCAAATAGATTGGACCAGAAAAGAAAATCCTCCTGTCACATAATAGTCAAAACACCAAATACACAAAATAAAGAAAGAATATTAAAAGCAGTAAGGGAAAAAGGTCAAGTAACATATAAAGGCAGACCTATCAGAATCACACCAGATTTCTCACCAGAGACTATGAAAGCCAGAAGATCCTGGACAGATGTCATACAGACCCTAAGAAAACACAAATGCCAGCCCAGGTTACTGTATCCAGCAAAATTCTCAATTAACATAGATAGAGAAACCAAGATATTCCATGACAAAACCAAATTTACACAATATCTTTCTCCAAATCCAGCCCTACAAAGGATAATAAATGGTAAAGCCCAACATAAGGAGGCAAGCTACAACCTAGGAAAAGCAAGAAACTAATCGTCTTGGCAACAAAACAAAGAGAAGAAAAGCACACAAACATAATCTCACATCGAAATATGAAAATAACAGGAAGCAATAATCACTATTTCTTATTATCTCTCAAGATCAACGGTCTCAACTCCCCAATAAAAAGACATAGATTAACAAACTGGATATGCAACGAGGACCCTGCATTCTGCTGCCTACAGGAAACACACCTCAGAGACAAAGACAGACACTAACTCAGAGTGAAAGGCTGGAAAACAAATTTCCAAGCAAATGGTCTGAAGAAGCAAGCTGGAGTAGCCATTCTAATATCGAATAAAATCAATATTCAACTGAAAGTCTTCAAAAAAGATAAGGAAGAACACTTCATATTCATCAAAGGAAAAATCCACCAAGATGAACTCTCAATCCTAAATATCTGTTCTCTAAATACAAGGTCACCTACGTACATAAAAGGAACCTTACTAAAGCTCAAAGCACACATTGTACCTCACACAATAATAGTAGGAGATTTCAACACCCCACTCTCATCAATGGACATATCATGGAAACAGAAATTAAACAGAGACATAGACAGACTAAGAGAAGTCATGAACCAAATGGACTTAACAGATATTGATAGAACATTCTATCCTAACACCAAAGGATATACCTTCTTTTCACCGCCTCATGGTACTTTCTCCAAAATTGACCATATAATTGGTCATAAAACATGCTTGAACAGATACAGAAATATAGAAATAATACCATGCATCCTATCAGACCACCATGGGCTAAAGCCAGTCTTCAATAACAATAAGGGAAGAAGGCCCACATATACATGGAAGTTGAACAATGCTCTACTCAATGATAACCTAGTCAAGGAAGAAATAAAAAAGAAATCAAAGACTTCTTAGAATTTAATGAAAATGAAAGTACAGCATACCCAAACTTATGGGACACAATGAAAGCTGTGCTAAGAGGAATACTCATAGCTCTGAGTGTCTGCAGAAAGAACAGGAGAGAGCATACATCAGAAGCTTGAAAGCACACTGAAAAGCTCTAGAATGAAAAGAAGCAAATACACCCAGGAGGAGTAGAAGGCAGGAAATAATCAAACTCAGAGCTGAAATCAACCAAGTAGAAACAAAAAGGACCATACAGAGAATCAACAGAACCAAAAGTTGGTTCTTGGGAAAATCAACAAGATAGATAAACCCTTAGCCAGACTAACAAGAGGACACAGAGAGTGTGTCCAAATTAACAAAATCAGAAATGAAAACGGAGACATAACTACAGAATCAGAGGAAATTCAAAAATCATCAGATCCTACTACAAAAGCCTATGTTCAACAAAACTTGAAAATCTTCAGGAAATGGACAATTTCCTAGACAGATAATAGGTACTGAAGTTAAATCAGGAAAAGATAAACCATTTAAACAACACCATAACTCCTAAAGAAATAGAAGCAGTCATTAAAGCTCTCCCAACCAAAAACAGCCCAGGTCCAGATGGGTTCAGTGCAAAATTCTATCAGACCTTCATAGAAGACCTCATACCAGTACTATCCAAACTACTCCACAAAATTGAAACAGATAGAGTGCTACTGAATTCCTTCTATGAAGCCACAGTTACTCTTATGCCTAAACCACACAAAGACCCAACAAAGAAAGAGAACTTCAGACCAATTTCCCTTATGAATATCGACGCTAAAATACTCAATAAAATTCTGGCAAACTGAATCCAAGAATACATCAAAACAATCATCCACCATGATCAAGTAGGCTTCATCCCAGGCATGCAGGGATGGTTTAATATACAGAAAACCAACAATGTAATCCATTATATAAACTAACTGAAAGGAGGAAACCACACAATCATTTCATTAGATGCTGAGAAAGCATTTGACAGAATTTAACACCCCTTCATGATAAAAGTCCTGAAAAGAATAGGAATTCAAGGCCCATACCTAAAATTAGTAAAAGCCATTACAGCAAACCAGTAGCTAACATTGAACTAAATGGAGAGAAACTTGAAGCAATCCCACTAAAATCGGGGACTAGACAAGGCTGCCCATTCTCTCCCTACTTATTCAATATAGTTCTCAAAATCCTAGCCAGAGCAATCAGACAACAAAAGAAGATCAAAGGTATATGGATTGTAAAGGAAGAAGTCAAAATATCACAATTTGCAGACAATATGATTGTATACTTAAGGGATTCCAAAAGTTCCACCAGAGAACTCCTAAACCTGATTAACACCTTCAGCAAAGTGGCTGGGTATAAAATTAACTCAAATAAATCAGTATCCTTCCTCTACACAAAAGAGAAACAAGCTGAGAAAATAATTAGGGAAACGACACCCTTCATAGTAGTCACAAATAATATAAAATACCTCGGTGTGACTTTAACCAAGCAACAGAAAGACCTGTGTGATAAGAACTTCAAGCCTCTGAAGAAAGAAATTGAAGATCTCAGAAGATGAAAAGATCTCCCAAGCTCATGGATTGGCAGGATTAATATAGTAAAAATGGCTATTTTACCAAAAGAAATCTACGGATTCAATGCAATCCCAATCAAAATACCAATCTGATTCTTCAGAGGGTTAGACAGAACAATTTGCAAATTCATCTGGAATAACAAAAAACCCAGGATAGCTAAAGCTATCCTCAACAATAAAAGGACTTCAGGGGGAATCACTATCCCTGAACTCAAGCAGTATTACAGAGCAATAGTGATAAAAACTGCATGGTATTGGTACAGAGACAGACAGATAGACCAATGGAATAGAATTGAAGACCCAGAAATGAAACCACACACCTATGGTCACTTGATTTTTGACAAAGGAGCCAAAACCATGCAATGGAAAAAAGATAGCATTTTCAGCAAATGGTGCTGGTTCAATTGGAGGGCAACATGTAGAAGAATGCAGATCGATCCATGCTTATCACCCTGTACAAAGCTTAAGTCCAAGTGGATCAAGGACCTCCACATCAAACCAGACACACTCAAACTAATAGAAGAAAAACTAGGGAAGCATCTGGAACACATGGGCACTGGAAAAAATTTCCTGAACAAAACACCAATGGCTTATGCTCTAAGATCAAGAATCGACAAATGGGATCTCATAAAACTGCAAAGCTTCTGTAAGGCAAAGGACACTGTGGTTAGGACAAAACGTCAACCAACAGATTGGGAAAAGATCTTTACCAATCCTACAACAGATAGAGGCCTTATATCCAAAATATACAAAGAACTCAAGAAGTTAGACCGCAGGGAAACAAATAACCCTATTAAAAAATGGGGTTCAGAGCTAAACAAAGAATTCACAGCTGAGGAATGCCGAATGGCTGAGAAACACCTAAAGAAATGTTCAACATCTTTAGTCATAAGGGAAATGCAAATCAAAACAACCCTGAGATTTCACCTCACACCAGTGAGAATGGCTAAGATCAAAAACTCAGGTGACAGCAGATGCTGGCGAGGATGTGGAGAAAGAGGAACACTCCTCCATTGTTGGTGGGATTGCAGACTGGTAAAACCATTCTGGAAATCAGTCTGGAGGTTCCTCAGAAAATTGGACATTGAACTGCCTGAGGATCCAGCTCTACCTCTCTTGGGCATATACCCAAAAGATGCCTCAACATATAAAAGAGACACGTGCTCCACTATGTTCATAGCAGCCTTATTTATAATAGCCAGAAACTGGAAAGAACCCAGATCCCCTTCAACAGAGGAATGGATACAGAAAATGTGGTACATCTACACAATGGAATATTACTCAGCTATCAAAAACAACGAGTTTATGAAATTCGTAGGCAAATGGTTGGAACTGGAAAATATCATCCTGAGTGAGCTAACCCAATCACAGAAAGACATACATGGTATGCACTCATTGATAAGTGGCTATTAGCCCAAATGCTTGAATTACCCTAGATCCCTAGAACAAACGAAACTCTAGACGGATGATCAAAATGTGAATGCTTCACTCCTTCTTTAAATGAGGAAAAAGAATACCCTTGGCAGGGAAGGGAGAGGCAAAGATTAAAACAGAGACTGAAGGAACACCCATTCAGAGCCTGCCCCACATGTGGCCCATACATATACAGCCACCCAATTAGACAAGATGGATGAAGCAAAGAAGTGCAGACCGACAGGAGCCGGATGTAGATCTCTCCCGAGAGACACAGCCAGAATACAGCAAATACAGAGGCGAATGCCAGCAGCAAACCACAGAACTGAGAATAGGTCCCCTGTTGAAGGAATCAGAGAAAGAACTGGAAGAGCTTGAAGGGGCTCGAGACCCCAAAAGTACAACAATGCCAAGCAACCAGAGCTTCCAGGGACTAAGCCACTACCTAAAGACTATACATGGACTGACCCTGGACTCTGACCCCATAGGTAGCAATGAATAACCTAGTAAGAGCACCAGTGGAAGGGGAAGCCCTGGGTCCTGCTAAGACTGAACCCCCAGTGAACTAGTCTATGGGGGGAGGGTGGCAATGGGGGGAGGGTTGGGAGGGGAACACCCATAAGGAAGGGGAGGGGGGAGGGGGATGTTTGCCCGGAAACCGGGAAAGGGAATAACACTCGAAATGTATATAAGAAATACTCAAGTTAATAAAAAAAAAAGAAAAGAAAAGAAAAGAAAACTTAGTTGTTCAAAAAAAAAACCCAAGATAGCTAAAACTATCCTCAAAAATAAAAGGACTTCCGAGGGAATCACTATCCCTGAACAGTATTACAGAGCAATAGTGATAAAAACTGCACGGTATTGGTACAGAGACAGACAGATAGACCAATGGAACAGAACTGAAGACCCAGAAATGAACCCACACACCTGTGGTCACTTGATTTTTGACAAAGGAGCCTAAACTATCCAATGGAAAAAAGATAGCATTTTCAGCAAATGATGCTGATTGAACTGAAGGTCAGCATGTAGAAGAATGCAGAAAGATCCATGCTTATAAGCCTGTACAAAGGTTAAGTCCAAGTGGATCAAGGACCTCCACATCAAACCAGACACACTCAAACCAATAGAGGAAAAAGTGGAGAAGCATCTCGAATACATGGGCACTGGAGATTTTAGTGGGATTTCCTGAACAATACACCAATGGCTTATGCTCGAAGAACAAGAATCGACAAATGGGATCTCATAAAACTGCAAAGCTTCTGTCAGGCAAAGAACATTGTTTTAGGACAAAACAACAACCAACAGATTGGGAAAAGATCTTTACTAATCCTACAACTGATAGAGAGAGGCCTTATATCCAAAATATACAAAGAACTCAAGAAGTTAGACTGCAGGGAAACAACCCTATTAAAAGATGGGGTTTAGGGGTTGGGGATTTAGCTCAGTGGTAGAGCACTTGCCTAGTAAGTGCAAGGCCCTGGGTTCGGTGCTCAGCTCCAAAAAAAAAGAAAAAAAGAAAAAAAATGGTGTTCAGAGATAAACAAAGAATTCACAGCTGAGGAATGCCAAATGCCTGAGAAACACCTAAAGAAATGTTCAACATCTTTAGTCATAAGGGAAATGCAAATCAAAACAACCCTGAGATTTCACCTCACACCAGTCAGAATGCCTAAGATCAAAAACTCAGGTGACAGGAAATGCTGGCGAAGATGTGGAGAAAGAGGAACACCCCTCCATTGTTGGTGGCATTGCAGACTGGTACAACAATTCTGGAACTCATTCTGAAGGTTCCTCTGAAAATTGGACATCGAACTACCTGAGGACCCAACTATACCTCTCTTGGGCATATACTCAAAAGATGCCCCAACGTATAACAAAGACACGTGCTCCACTATGTTCATAGCAGCCTTATTTATAATAGCCAGAAACTGGAAAGAACCCAGATGCCCTTCAACAGAGGAATGGATACAGAAAATGTGGTACATCTACACAATGGAATATTACTCAGCAATCAAAAACAATGACTATATGAAATTCATAGGCAAATGGAGGGAAGTGGAAAATATCATCCTGAGTGAGGTAACCCAATCACAGAAAAAGACACATTACCATGCAATCACTGATAAGTGCATATTAGCCCAAATGCTTGAATTAACCTAGATGCACAGAACACATGAAACTCAAGAAGGATGACCTAAATGCGAATGCTTCAGTTCTTCTGTAAAAGGGGAAAAAGGATACCCTTGGGAGGGAATAGGAAGGCAAAGTTTAGAACAGAGGCAGAAGGAACACCCATTCAGAGCCTGCCCCACATGTGGCCCATACATATACAGCCACCCAATTAGATAAGATGGATGACCGAGAGGAACCGGATGTAGATCTCTCCTGAGAGACACAGCCAGAATACAGCAAATACATAGGCGAATGCCAGCAGCAAACCACTGAACTGAGAACAGGACCCCAGTTGAAGGAATCAGAGAAAGGATCGGAAGAGCTTGAAGGGGCTCGAGACCCCATGTAAACAACAATGCCAATCAACCAGAGCTTCCAGGGACTAAGCCACTACCCAAAGACTATACCTTGACTGACCCTTGGCTTCATCCTCATAGGTAGCAATGAATATCCTAGTAAGAGCACCAGTGGCAGGGGAAGCCCTTGTTCCTGCCAAGACTGAACCCCCAGTGAAGGTGATTGTAAGAGGGAGGGTGGTACTCGGGGGAGGATGGGGAGGGGAACACCCATATAGAAGGGGAGAGGTGGGGTTAGGGAGATGTTGGCCCAGAAACGGGGAAGGGGAATAACAATCGAAATGTAAATAAGAAATACTCAAGTTAATAAAGATGGAAGAAAAAAAAGAAACCCAGTAAAAAAATGTCCTGTTTTATTTTTAAGATGGGTTGCATATTAAAAAGGTTTTGTCATTTTGTATTAAAAAAAATAAGGGCCAGAGAGATGGCTTAGTGGTTAAGAGCACTGACTGCTCTTCCAGAGGTCCTGAGTTCAATTCCCAGCAATCACATGGTGGCTCACAGCCATCTGTAATGGGATTCGATTCCCTCTTCTGGTATGTCTGAAGACAGCAGCAGAGTACTTATAAAATAAACAAATAAATCTTTAAAAAAAATAAAAATAAACCTTGATGCCAATCTAAAAAAAATAGAATTCCTCAGTTTCTGGTGATGCAGAACAGGAAATTCATTGCACATCTCTGTAGAAAAGAAATTTTAGGCACACATACACTTCTGTTCTATTTGGGAAAGATTTCTCCATAAATCTGCCTTGCTAACATTCTCTTTATTAATGAGAATTAATGATTTGGAAAAATGGATCTTTTCCTGTTCATGATATATTTAGAAATATTTTCCCTAATGGTGTAAATCTGCACTAGTTTCTCTACTGATTCTCAGTTTTGCACAGACGGCACTTTAGTGAAGAACAAATGTCATGGAGGATCATGGCAGCAATGGGAAGGGCATCCATTTGGATAACTGAATTCTACCACATTGATATACTAATTTAAACCAAGACCGCAGATATATGTAAGTCAAATCATCTAACAAAAAATTCTTGAGACAGTGTCTCATCTTCCACCTAGAACAAATATGCTTGAGTGACCACTGAGACATAGATCACAGATTTCTTCCCCTCTGAGCTTGCAAGAATGTATCACCACATCTGTATTTAATTTTGTACTTTTTAAAAATTTTGTAATTATATTTAAGTACAGAAAACTTAAGTGTACATTTAACCCAGTTTAGTGTCGAGTTCCTTGGCCTTTGCCTTTTCCAACTTGGCAATGCGAGTCACAGACTTAGGACCCAGGACGTTGCCTCCCCAGTGGCGGCGGATCTTGTCATATCTGTCATTATAATTGGTCCTAATAGCTTCCACCAGCTTAGCCAGAGCACCCTTGTCTTCCCAGTTAACCTGTGTGAAGACAACAGTGGTGCATGTCTTCCTGTGGACCAGGTGCCCCAGACTGGCTTTTCCTTAGATGATGCAGTAGGGCACCCCCTTCTTTCGAAAAAGGGTCGGCAGGAAAACCACCAGCTCAATGGGGTCTACATCATGGGCAATCACCACCAGCTGAGCCTTCTTGTTCTCCACCAAGGTGGTGACTGTATTGACCCCTGCTCCTAGGACAAGTGGTCTCTTAGTTGAGATGTCCCCTTTACCAACAGCTTTCTTCTCAGCGTGGGCCAGCAGCCTTTGCTTCTTCTCCTGCTTTGTCTCTGGCCTGTACTTGTGGGCAAGCTTAAGCAGATGAGTTGCTGTTTGCCTGGGTGAACTGGTTGATGGCAGGAGATATTTTGAGCTGCTGATAGAGGATGCCTCTTGCTGTAGCCTGATGTAGCAGGGCCATTGACGAAGCATGTGAGATCTCTTTTGGGCTGGATGTCCTGTCCAATGCCGAAGTTCTTAGGCCTTTTCTCAAACAAAGGATTGACCAAGTTTTTGGCCTCCTGTTTCTTGACCACGGTGAGGGCCGGGGCCACCTTCTTCCCCTTGGCCTTCTTTCCTTTGGGCATCGTGCTCAGCTGGAGGAGAGAGCAATTTTGTACATTCATAATTTAATTAATATATATGTGAGATGGTGCTATCTGAGACTAGAAGAGAATATCCAATTTCCCTGGGAATGTAGTTATAGTCATTTGTGAGACAGCTGACCTGGAAGCAAGTGAGATCTCTAGGACAGCTCAAAAAAACTTAATTGTGGGGAGGTGGGGGAGAGTCTGCTATCCATAAGTTTTTAACACGTTTTCTTGTAGCATCAAACTCAAGTTCTCAGTCTAGACAGATATTTACTTTACCAAATAATCTACTACCCCTTATATAGAATATAAGATATGAATAGAACACTATCAAGCTTGAGATAGTTACCACGAGTTACAGATTTCTTCACAACCACTTAGACATAGTAGGGATTGGCATGCTTATAGCTGTTCATGAACTTGAATTTTCTAGAGATATTACTCATTAAAAAAATAACATTTGTGTTAAAATATTCTACAAATTTTAGCTTGTATAAATTAAAATTTAAATAATACTTATATTTGTTTATTTGTGTGTGTGTGGATGCACTTAAACCAAACCATGTTTGTTGGAGGTCAGAGGACAACTTGTACTCAGTTCTCCTATTCCTCCATGTTGGTCATGGGGATAAACCATGGACACTATCAGGTCCACAGGCTTGGCAGAAGCACTGAGCAAACTCTACTGCACTATGAATACATTTTTTAATTAGATTTTTTGTTAAAGTGTGCATGCATGTGTTTGTGTCTGTTTCTCTGTGCCTGTATGAGTTCATGTGTATCACACATATCCTGGAACCCAAGAAGAGGCATAACATCCTTGTACCTGAAATAGGCAGTTGTAATCAGCCTGATATATGTGCTCTGAACCAACCCCAGTTCTCTGCAATAGCAGTAAGTGCTCATAGATGCTGATCCAATTATCTACAACCTTATAAACATATTTGATAAGTATTCTGAAAAGACAGTCATGAATACACAGATGTATGTGTGTGTGTGTGTGTGTGTGTGTGTGTGTGTGTGTGTGTGTGCATGTTCCACTGAAAATTTGGAATGAGGTTTTCATTCCTCAAGTTCTTTAGAAATAAAAAAAAATTCTGCTAAGAAAATCATTAGCTCAAAAGACAATGAAAGTAACATAAATTATTTAGCTCTTTCAAGTATGAAAATCATTTTAATTCAACTGAGCAATTCTGTGCTCAATATACACTAGCTGTCTCAGAGGGCTGGAAAAATTCTGTTACATTCATTTTGTACATAAAACTTCTTGTCTATGGAAACTATTTTCTGACTTTTAAATCAAACATTGAATTTCTGAAAATAATTCTTACTACCAAAATTCTGGCTTTAGCAGAGGAAAGTTTACAACTAGTCAAAGTGGAATATATTACACTGCAGTGTGAATGAAAAAACTCAGCAGGAGAAATAGATTCTTTTTTGTTTCAAAACTGTTGATCCTGGCTGTAGTGTCACTGGGAAATTTCACTATATCTGTGTATCACACTGCATAGTAGGGTGAGATGATATTATCGAAATGGATCTTATGTAATTGTTTTTAGCAGACATTTGCTTATTTCTTGTGGTATAAATATTATGTGGGGGTTTCTACACCACCTTAGATCATTTAGTTCCCAAATAAAAGACACAAAACCTTCATATTTATTGTAAGACTTAGTAGCATTAAAGCTGGGTAGATATCAACTCTCCATTATGTCTACTTCCCTATCAATAACTCTGAGATATAACTTTCCATGATTCAGGTAGGCTACTCTTATTCCAAATGGCCAGCCCTCATGCCCATGTTCTCATGAACCATCTACTTCATGGCATCTCCTTCTTTCTTCTTCTCTCTGATCTCCTCCTCATGGTCTCTGCATCAGACTTCAGGCCCAGGAACTGCAGCTCTGCCTGCCTCTCTTCAGCTCAGCTATAGACTGTAGGCATCATTATTCATACAATAGTTTTAAACTAAGGAGGAAAGTTATATTAGCATCAGTTGGTGCATGTGAGGATCTCCACATCCCTGGGAACAAACAGATTTTGTAGTATTTAACATCATACATAGCAACAGAACACACATCAACAATTAGCGGTTTACCACTGTCACTAATTTTTCATTATTTATGTTTCATTCTTCTAAATTTGGTGGTGTTTGTATAAGAATTTAGTGATTCAGACTTTATCTAGTTTCTGGTGAGTAATCAGGAAGGCTGAATGGTTATTTGAAATTGTCATTCAGAACAGTATACCACACAGGTAAGATGTTTGCCACCAAACCTGGCAGTTTTATTGATTCCTAGTTCTTCTACGTGGAAGGGAAGCTCTAACACCACAAACTGTATTCTGTCTTGTACATAAGATCAAGGCACATATACTAACACTGTCATAGGCATACAAAAATAAGAATAATGTTAAAAAAGTAAGATTGACATAAAAATGTAAGAAAACCAGAATATAAGGTCAAAATATGAGCAGAGTGGTTATTCAATGCTGCCATCTTAAAATTTTCTCACATATGAACTTAGCTGAGCTAATGAAACTGGGTAAACTTAAATGATTATATGAGCTGTACATTTCTGCTGGTCTGGGCTTTTCACATTCCTTCTGCGTGAGGACCGTGTCAAGCCCCAGTGCATTGGTATCCCAAAGTAAACCTCTTTGTTTTTCCATCAAGACTGAGTCCTGCTTGTTTGTGGACTGGTGGGTGTCCTCAGGATTGGAGCGAGAGTCTCCTCGGTCTGAGGGTCTTTCAAAACATATCAGATCCCAGCTGTACCTCATTAAACTTAGAAGAAGATGATAATGAGCTCCAAAGAAACTCCATTTAGAGCTGTCTTCATTTGTGGCAAGCTAGCCTCTGGGCAAAGAAAGTGCCCTAACTTAATCGGCAGACAGAATGCCATCCAGAAAAGAAAAGAAAACAAAACGAAAACAAATGCATGGAACTTGATTGCCAAGCTTTGCCAATACAGGGTAAGCAAATCCTTGGTAATTCCTGCTTCACATAAGGTTTGTCAGATACTTTGAACAAGAGGGCTGAAGACAGTGCTCCAATGTCTTAGAATACTTTGAAGTGGTCTTGACAGCCAACTGTCTGCCATTTTTAAAACTTTGAAAGTGTTTGTCTGCACTTCCTACTTAATCAGGAAATATTTCTTCTTAGTTGTCTTTTGGGGTTGAATACAAGATAATCATAGTCTCAATAAAAGCTTAAGTTGTTATATTTAAGAGGATTTATTAGACCTAAAAAGATGGTGTTAGGTTGTTAATGCAAGTTAGGATAAAATGTGATTTAGATCCAGAACTCTGAACTCACCAGGACAGGATAGATAATAGGATATTTTTCTTAATTACCACATACCATGGACTTGACATTGTAAATATATATCACACCTTATAACTATTATAATTTTTATAATTTTATTCAATTTATATTTGAAATAGAGACATTTATTGTACTTCAAAGGGGGATTATTGAGAGAATATCTAATATCGATATGACTATGGCACTTGTTAATAATAAATCTGACGGATTATTATTTAGGTGGTAAATAAGAAGTGGAAAATCTGGGAGAAATCATAATTCTGAGATGGAATGCGGCAGGAGATTCACCTTGGAAGACGTGAGGAGAGAGACACATAGTACCTGAACATGGTTAAGTGGGCATGTTACAGAATATAGGTTAAAATAAGTCAGTTATTCTAAATTGTGATCTAGTTAGAGAAGAGCCTCACTATTAGTCAAGGCATTTGTAAATATATCTTGAGTCTGAGTCTTAGTTCTCGGAGCATGGCGCTGTGTGGGAGAACGGGATCAAACTGCTACATTATATTGTTCATGACTTTTAAGCCAAGCTAAGTTTACAGTGGATATTGTCTAAGCACATACTCAAATAATAAATTATAGATGCCATAAGTTGTTAAAAGTTATGATTTTTGTGGTAGAATCGTCCCTCATATTTGAGTTGAGGTCTTGCAGTTGATTTGGTAAACCAACCTGAAATTGATTAAATGAATGTATTTGAATTTAATTGATAAATTATTGATATTTATGTCCATGGAAATGGTTGAAGGAATAACTTTGTATGGTAAACTGTAGAAAAACACAGAATACATGTCATTACAATGGATTTAAACTTTTTTTCCCAGATTTCAAGTTGTATTAAAAACTTTACAGTAATAAAAAAAGCATATTATTGAAATAATAGACACATTGATCAATGTATAGAATTGAAGACTCAGATTCAGATGTAATACCATACAGGTAAAAACACCTTGTTTTGACAAAGCAAACAAAATTACACACTGGGGAAAAAGTCAGCATCTTGGCAGACAGATGGTGTGAATAGCAGCATACAGAGAAATGAAAATAGATCCATATCTCTCACCCTGAACACAACTCAACTCCAAAGGGATCAAGGACCGCACTCAAGTCACTGAAAGACCAAAAGCCCTGAACCTGACCTCTTTTTTCTTTTTTCCTTTTCTTTTTTTTTCTTTCTTTTTTTTTTTGACTCCGTATTTGTGAATCCAAAATTCAGTTTAACAGACTGGATGTTTTCCTATCCTGAGTCTCACTGGTCACAGAGCTTCCCACAATGCCTTCTCCCACCACCTCCCACCAGCAGCTGGACAGATGTTGGCTGGCCTGCTTCGTGGACACCAGGATACATCCTCAATTTTTCCCTCTGCTCATCAAAATGTGAAAGTTCACAGTCTGTAGCTTTCCTGCCATAGATGTCCAAGTGGAAAGACATTTCTCTCATCCTGTCAGGATGCTGGAGGAGTTGTGAGTGCCTGTGCGGCTCATTTCTCCTGTCCTGTCAGGATGCTGGAGGAGTTGTGAGTGCCTATGCAGCTCATTTGTTTATTTTCTGGGATTTTCCTTTGCGTGTTTGCTTTCTGAGATAAGGTGTTACAAAGCTCAGCCTGGCCTCAAACACACTGATGTAGCCAAAGATGACCTTGAGCACTTTGCTACTCCTGCTTCCACTCTCCAAGAGCTAGGAATGTAAGAATCCCACGAATCCTTGCTCTTTGCTTTGGGGGCTATGGAGATGGCCCAGACTGGGATCCTTCTCTCTCAAGTGTTCTTAACTCACCTGCCAGGGGCTGGAGTTTCCCAGACAGTTGCTCCTGCAACCTCAGAGTCAGTCTGCTCACCAGGAGGCTGCATTAGATAACTTGATCACTTTTCTTTCATCACGGTTGTTATTAGTTCTTTAAAATCTGTTCTAGTCTCAGCCTGATTGTTCTCCTGTGAGGTGACTTTTTAAAACATCAAAAAACAAAAACAAAACAATACAAACAAACAAAAACCTTAGAGTTTTACATTTCTCTGGGTCTTAAATGAGTATCCCCAAATACCAGCACTTTCCTAGCTCTTAATCTCATCAGAGTCCTCATGAGCTCTCAGCTTTCTCTGCAGTTGAAGGCAGACTGGAAGAACCAGGGAGTAGTCTGAATGAATGTCACAGAGTCACTGTATGCAATGCTCTCCACTCTGCAGAAGGTTAGCTGCCACTTCTAGGGAAATCGATGGAATGCACTGGGTGGAACATAAATAATTAAGGGGTGACTTTTAATTAAGGCTTTGTAGTGAAAACGGCTTTGTGCAACATTAAGAGCTTTTGAATAACTAACTTTGATGCTCTCTTTTCAACCTGAACTTGTCATCCCTGAAAATTGCACAAATAGTGACTTTTAACAGCTTTGGTCTTTTGATGATACCAGAGACTCACTTCTTTCTTGTGAATGAATGCTTTGTGAAAAGTCAGGAATCTGTTGAGGTGGCCAGCACTTCTCATTTCAGGGAGATGATGGTATTTGTTATTCTTCTCATTGCTGTGACAACATATTCAACTAAATCAACTTATCCATGGTTTGTTTGTAGTGGCCAGTTAGGACACCGGCCTCATGGAGGAGGGGAAGGCAGGGCAGTCAGAGCAGCTCTGGCTATGGTGACAGGAGCCTGAGGCAGCTTACATCTGGTTCTCTCTGTCTGCTCTGAATTTCTGTTACAAGATGTGATCTTGCAGCTTTTCGTCCTGCTTTGATATTTCCTAGCCATGATGAAGTCTTCTCCCTCTGGAACTAGATAAGACAAATTGTCCTGTAATTATCCATCCCTTATAAGATATTCATAGCTACCTGTGGGCTATTTAATGCCACACAGAATCTGGATCATCTTTGTCTTCCTCCATCTTCCTTCCATCCTCTGTGAATTTAAACTTTTACAATCAATGGTTGCACTCAATGGTCTCAACACAACATTGGTTGACTGTATAAGGGAGAGAAACAGGGTGTGTCTGTGTTTGTGTGCGCACACATGCGTGGTGTTTAAGCTCTTTCTTGTGTTGTTTCTTTTCAGCTATTTTGGGGACTGTGTAAACGTGAATAGCTTTTCTTACACATTTTGTCAAAAACAAATTTAAGCAAAGATTCCTCTGGTAAGAAAAATGCTCATGCTATTTTCAGTGAAAGATTTAATAATGCCTCAGGTCATAATTGAAAGTATACTATATAAGATGTGGAGAGATCACTTGGTAGTTGACAGTGCTTGCAGCTTTTCACTGGGCTCTAGTTCAGTTTGTAGCAAACACACTTAGTGGATAGCAACAGTTTGTAACTTCAACTGTCAAAAATCCAAGGCCAACTTTTGAACTTTTTGAGCAACTTCTTTCATCTGTCCACATCCATATATATGTACCCATAAATGTAAAAAAAAATAAAACTTTCTAAAACTTGTTTCCTACAAATATTAAGTAAATTAAACTTACTTTTGTCTCTGGTACATATCCTGAGTACTCTGAAATCTCAAATATTATAGTATTTGGTTTAGTTGCTGAAATTGTCTTAATGATCATTAGCTCACTAACAACACTAATGTCAGATAGGATCTCCAAAAGAAACCTAGACATTTTTCAGTAGCCAATTCTCACAGATACATAACTAGCATGTATGTAAACTATTTGATAAGTAAGTTCACACTTACTTTATGAGTTTCAGGAAAACCAATTTATTTGACTGTGCTTATAAAATATAATAATCAGCTCTACATAATCCAGTGGTGTCTTCTTAGAGAAAAATCAGAACTTTGTCTCTTTATTATAAAGTCGTGTGTGTGTGTGTGTGTGTGTGTGTGTGTGTGTGTGTGTGTGTGTGTGTTCAAATGCCATAATTCCCTTGTCTTGTGTTGGTTCCTCAGAAAATTGCTAATGATGAGATTTTCTAAGTACGGTAATAGTTCTATAAAGTTATTAATAGTTTTCTTCTAAATTTATTAAACATGTATTCCTGAAAAAACCTACTGTGTATAAAACAGATCAGTGTGCATTTGTGGACATAGAGGAAGTGTATGACCTCCCTAGCCTTGTCAATTTGACATGACCTAGATTCATCCAAAAAACACATCTCAATGAAATAATCTGTCTTCAACATCCTGTCTGTAAGAGACTGCTTTGCTAATTGATTTAGAAAGACTCAGTCTATTATTGGTGGTACCAATCCCTCTGAAGGTTCACTCAGGATGTATTACAAAGTTAGTTAAGTATGAGCCTGAGCAAACCAGAGTGAGTCCCCAAACAGCCATCCTCCACTGTTACTGTTTTAAGAGCCTACTTCAACCTTTCCCTAAATGTATAATCTAGAAATACTCTTTCTTTCCCAAGTTGCTTTTAGTTCTAATGTTTTTCATAGCACATAAAAAAAACTAGAAGAGAAATTGAGACCAAAAGTTGTGGTATGAACATTTTTTAATATGAATTTCTGTGAAGACATACCAAAACATGTAAAAGGCATAGAAAAAAATGAATGCTCATCAAAACAAATAAATAATATGTATTTTCCTTACTGGGATTATAGCTAGATTTGTTTTTTACACACTCTTTATAGTATAGCTGATGGAAAAAGGTACACATGTTAAGCCAATTTTTGAAAAACCTTACTATGTCCATTGGACTATTCACACACTTTGGAGGTTATGAGTAATTGTAGCCATGTAGCTTTAAAAATGAATCCATGCTAAAGTCAGCTATGTATTGGCATTGACGGTTTCTGTTCCTACCCTGGTACAGAGTCTGAGATCCATGACTGTGTGTTTTTCCTAGCCAACACCTCTCTCACAAATGCCAGCTCTACCTCTGCTGATCTCCAAGATCACTCTCTTGCCAGTTCACCACCCATAGCCAGTTCCGGGAGCATTCTTGCCAGCCTGGGCTCTCCAGTGGTTTCCTCTCCTCTGGAGCTTTGACTTCTTTTTCCATTCAAAACCCTAGCTGAATGCCGCCTGGCTATGTTCTTTCCCTCATACTCATCTAGGTCACTTAGAATGGAAAACACCAGTACTCTTTGTTTAAAATAAACAGATGACACAACCACTAGTTGTGAAATCTATCCTTCTAAACTCACCAATTATTCTATGTTAGAAATCTTCTTGTGGTGGAGGCTGCTACCAGGGCTAACAGTTCCCAGTCTATATCCTGCCTCCTCTCCCTCTTGCCTCCCTGTTTAAAGCCTGTTTCTTCTTCCTTAGTCCCCTTATCCTCTCTAGGACCCGGAAGACTCACCTCCTCCTTCTCATTCAATGATTGGCTTCTTTTCATCTTTATTAGCCAATCAATTAATTAAGGGAATTCCCATACAAGTAATGTGTTCAAATTGAGTAGCTATGGAAAAAGATTTATTAATATGTCCGTAAAAGTTGGGACAGAGTATCCCTGTATCATGGGAAAAAGAAAGAGTGGTAGAGACAGATGCATTATGTCTTCCTCTGTCCTCTGTCAGCAAACATACCCAGACATTATCATGTATATCACACACACACACACACACACACACACACACACACACACACACACACACAAAATAAGAGCAGTATGTGTTCACTCCTTCTTTAAAAGTGGAACAAGAATACCCTTGGCAGGGAATAGAGAGGCAAAGTTTAGAACAGGGGCAGAAGGAACACCCATTCAGAGCCTGCCCCACATGTGGCCCATACATATACAGCCACCAAACTAGATAAGATGGATGAAGCAAAGAAGCGCAGGCCGACAGGAACCGGATGTAGATCTCTCCTGAGAGACACAGCCAGAATACAGCAAATACATAGGCAAATGCCAGCAGCAAACCACTGAAGTGAGAACAGGACTCCTGTTGAAGGAATCAGAGAAAGACCTGGAAGAACTTGAAGGGGCTCGAGACCCCATATGAACAACAATGCCAACCAACCAGACCTTCCAGGGACTAAGCCACTACCCAAAGACTATACATGAATTGACCCTGGGCACCAACCTCATAGGTAGCAATGAATAGCCTAGTAAGAGCACCAGTGGCAGGGGAAGCCCTTGGTCCTGCCAAGACTGGACACCTAGTGAATGTGATTGTTGGGGGGAGGGTGGTACTGGGGGGAGGGTGGGGAGGGGAAGCCCATATAGAAGGGGTAGGGAGGGTTTAGGTGGATTTGGACCCAGAAACCGGGAAGGGGAAAACACTCGAAATGTAAGAGACACACAAAGAATTGTAGAGGCAATAAGTGCTGCCCAACAGTCCAGGGCATGTTTTTTTTTTTTTTTTCCTTTCTAGTGAGTGAAGTTGGTATACCATGAAACTCCTTTGGAGAAAATTGGTTTTCACTTTGTCAGCAAGTTTCAATCACCAACAGCTTCTTGCCTGGGGATGAGACTTTGTATATATGTTTCCTTCTCAGTGCTAGCTTTTTAATCTGGTTTGAGCTTGCTCAGAACTTGTGCAAGCTGTCAGAGTTCCTATGACTTCATATGTGTATCTGTATGATTGTGTTTTGAAAATACGGTTTCTTTGAAGTCATCACCTACCTCTGGCTCTTTCATTCTTTCTGCCTCCTCTTCCATACAGATGCCTGACATTTTAGGTAAGGGGTATGATATAAAAATCTCACTTATGATAGAGAGCTCAAAATTCCATCACTATCTGAACTCTATATTAGTTCCCTTCAACTGAAAGAAAGCTTCTCTTATGAAGACTGTACATGGCACAGATCTACACGTATAACAACAGTACATTAGCAGGAGCCATTCACTTTATTGTTATGTTCCTTTAGAATAATAAAATTATTGCTTTTCTCTTAATGTATGTGAAAACACACACACAAATACACAAATAAACTCATATATTACATATGTACGTATATACATATACATATACATATATATATTCTCAGGTTTGTGGCTACTTTATCAGTATCAGATATGAATTCTGTCTCACAGAGTGGGGCTCAAATACAATGTAAAAGAAAAGAGGTTGTTTATTCACACATTTATACCACTATTAAGTGAGTACATTTTTTAACCAACTGACTGTTATAGATTATAGGACTTATATCTAAATATTTTTTCCCTTCCAGCATCATAAACACTAGTCAATAGGAATGAAACATTTATCTGGGCTCTGGCTCTACTTCTCCATGTTTGACATTGTATGTTATCCTCAGCACTATACATTTATTATCATGTTATAGAGAGTAAATAATACCCAGAAAAATGCCCTGTGATGGGAGGGGTGATCTATGGTATCATCTTTCATCAATGATTTAACAATATGCAAGGCATTCCTGGCCGAACGTTTTACATGGTGACATATGATATTTATTTAGAACTTCATCTTTGATGACTCCATCTATCTTCCTTTCATATAATGTGTGTGTGTGTGTGTGTGTGTGTGTGTCTGTGTGCTGTGTGTGTGTGTGTCTGTGTGTCTGTGTGTGTGTGTGTGTGTGTGTAGCTTAGGAAAGTTCTACAGTGGTAGTGTCCCAAATGTATATTCAAGGGGTGTTTATAGTTACTTGTCTGTCACAGTAGTACCTATAATAGCCTACCACCTCATCCCTGTCCCCCTTTAATCCTCTCATTAAGGTTCCTCTTTGTCTCCTTTAAATATCTCCTTCTTGAGATAAGTTTTTATAACAGAAGCTGTATCTTGAAAATTGGTTAAACTGACTATTCCTAGCACACAAGAGTTATTTCTGCTTAACTTCCTTATTTTCTCACTGGTAGAATTAGAAATTTTTTAGTTGTCCTCCGTTTTACATTGCATACTGCTTGACTACTTTCTTTTGTCAACTTGAAACAAACTAGGGTCATCTGGGAAGAGGAATCTTCAACTGAAAAGAAAATGTGCCCAGTGCCAACTTTGGCAGGGTCTTCTTTCTTGTCAGTTTTTCATAAGGCAGAGAAAGGAAAGAGCATCGGGAGAGGATACGACTTTTCCTTACAAGATACAGGGATAAGACTTTGTCTTATGACATATTTAGGGTTCCTGTGTAATAATAAAAAAATTTACTTATCTGAGACTAAATTACCTTGCTACTGTAGCTGAACTGCCTAGAAACTGCAAGTTTCTGGCACTTAACACTTCTTCCTAAAACAACAAAGGATTAAGTAAGTAGACTTTGTGCTATCTCAGCAGGAACTGCACAGATCGAACTTTCCACCAGCTAGTCAGAAGTTACAGGAAAAGGGGGGTACTTTGAGAAGTGATTATAATATTTATTACTAAGTTGTAAAACATTTCTTATGAAAGCTATCTAAGGGGAAAAGCAGAAAGATCCTGAATGGGAAAAGGGAAAAATTCTCTTTCGCATCTTTTTGTCCTCAGTACTTATACAACTTTCAGAATACATGATCACATGTTAAAAAGTTCATCACACGTTCACACATAAAAGCAAATCATAAATGACATAGAAGTTTACAACTGAGAGTGTTTACATGCATAGCCATTAGGAGTAATTATCTAGTTAAACATCCAACCACCTGTCACATCTTCACAGGTTCATAGAGAGTTGAAAACTATAACTAAACTATTAGTGAAGTTTTGTATAGATTAACCCAGACGATATTTTATCTTCTTTTACCTATAATAAATTGTTAGTTCCCTTTACGTGACCTTAGTTAATTGTTTTGACAATCTCTTGGAATGTGTTCTGAGTAATAGAAAGTATGGTTACTGTCTAAGAATCAATTACTTGGTGACACATGGGAGACTGACAGAATTCTCATTGCAGTTTTGACTATCAGAAAGGGATCTACTAGCACTACTACTATTAAGAGAGCTTAATAATCACTGATATTTCAGTAATTCTTCTAGGATCATCCTTAAGAATTAAGAAGTCATCTATTTGTCTAT
Source organism: Rattus norvegicus (assembly GCF_021556685.1). NCBI lineage: Eukaryota > Metazoa > Chordata > Mammalia > Rodentia > Muridae > Rattus > Rattus norvegicus. The sequence continues at coordinate 1,764,625 of NC_141538.1, read as the reverse complement.
ATAGCATCACCGCAAGAGAGTACATCTTCATAGATCTGCAGCTATCTGCTCAAAAGGGGTGGGCTAGTACCTGTAGGCCTATCTTTTTTTTTTCACCCCCGGAGCTGGGGACCAAACCCAGGGCCTTGTGCTTCCTAGGCAAGCGCTCTACCACTGAGCTAAATCCCCAACCCCAGTGGGCTAGTACCTAATGATTGCTATATATGTTTAATAATAACAAGAAACATATATTAATATCAGGAATCTTTCCTAAAATGAATTCTCTTGGGCTTAGCCTATAAAGAAAAACTGTTGCAGATTATAATCTGAAGCATACCTCCTACTATGGCTTCTGACAAAAATGTTCCCAAAAGACTAGTTCCTGGGCCTTTTCCATGTAAAGAATGAGTATTGGAGTTAGGAATATTGTGGGGCCTCACCTTGGCAGTTTGTTTTGGGTTGTAGAAGATAGCAGGCTGAGAATGCCATGGATAACAAACAATTAAGCAGTGTTTCTTCGTGGCAGCTTTGGTTTCTGTCTTCAAGTTTCTGCCTTCACTTTCCCTTATGATGATCTAATCTTAAGACAAAGTGTTTCTGTATTAAGTTGTATGTGGTTATGATGTTTTATCCTAGTAATAGAAATCAAGCTGCAGCACATGGTTTCTGGTGCTCAAACTCAGGTCTTGATGTAGTGTGGCAAGACCTTTGTTGACTAAACCATCTTTTCAGCATCAACCCTTAATATTTCTAAAAGATAGTATTTTCAGTGTAAACAAAGTGCAGTTTTCCATAAGGATATATCATAGGTCTGAAATTTTAATTAACGGAACCTGGATATAACAAAACAACACACACTTTAGCAAAATCTCTCCTGGTCAACTGCCATTACACTGAGTGTGCATCTGTGAATTTGCAAGACAAAACAGTTGTCAAGGAGGTGTGGTATAGTGATTAGCATGCCAAACTAATTAGAAAGGGAAGGAGCAAAATGCTTGACTGGTTTGTTAGCTAAAATTAATTTGCATGGGGATTTTGTACATGACACACAGTGTCTTTACCTGTGAAAACTGAATAGACAGAGCTGTGATATAAATGTGTGTGTGTGTGTGTGTGTGTGTGTGTGTGTCTCAAATATCTTGAGTCACAGCTCCTCCTCCACATGTCTTGTACATTAGATAAATTGTTCATAATTATTTTTCTGGCAAGGAAGAAAGAAAAAACTCAGTGTGGCAGCACACAGCTGTACTTCCAGCATTCGAGAAGTACGGCGGCAAAGAACAGAAATTCAAGGTCATTTTCAATTACACAGTAAAATTAAAACCAACATAATGTTCATGAGATGCTGCCTCAACAATTTAAAGCTAGAAAATGTTGTGCTTTAGGAAGTGGATGGGAGCTGGAGATAAACTTCAGAACAATGCATCCCTAGCATGTACAAGGCACTGATATACATTCTTCTATAATTTAACCAGATATAATGACTTGAGCTGTTCATCCCAGGACTCAGGATAAGATTTTATCATACATAAGGAGTTTGAGGCTTGCCTTACCCTAGATCTTCTAAGAAAGGGCAAGTGTGTGTGTGTGTGTGTGTGTGTGTGTGTGTGTGTGTGTGTGTGTGAGAGAGAGAGAGAGAGAGAGAGAGAGAGAGAGAGAGCAAGAAGAGGAGGAGGGGAGGAGGGAGGCGGACGAAGAGGAAGAATGAAGAAAAAGGAGGAGAAGAAAAGAAACAATAAGAAGAAGAAGATGATGAAGAGGAGGAGGAGGAGGAGGAAGAGGAAGAAGAGGAGGAAGAGGAAGAAGAGGTGGAGGAGGAGGAGAAGAGGAAGAAGAAGAAGAAGAAGAAGAAGAAGAAGAAGAAGAAGAAGAAGAAGAAGAAGAAGAAGAAGAAGAAGAAGAAGAAGTGGAAAAGTCATGTGGAGTTTCATAGAATATGTATTCTCTTAGGTTTTAGATAAGCAACTGTTTTCAGTAGAGGCATTCCGTTATATTTTGAATACTAATTGATAACAGACTTGCTGTGAAAGAAGAGCATCAAGAAGAGAGTCCAAATAACAATTGCTATCATGTATGGTTATTAGTTTGACATAGTTCCCACTACGAGTATTGCATGATCAATTTAATTTTATCCTCACAGTGAACAGAGGAGGAATGTTACATCTCTAAGAATATGTAGATTTTCAGTGTTATATCTTTTAGACATCCACAGATGAAACACAGGTCTGTCAGAAACCAACTATGTTGATCACCATGTTACCTTGCAGCATTAGCTAGAGTATGCTTTGCTCAGTTTGAGTCTCCTCCTTTTTGATATCATTTCCAGTTCTTTCTATACTGAAATGGCCAGTGAATGCAGCAATATTTCAAATCACTGCTTCAGTTAGATCAGGTATCTGGAATTAGTCAGATGGATCAAGAGAAAAGAGACAACATTGATTGCTGACACTGCAGTGCATCGGGAGGAAATCCTCAGTCTGACAGAGAAGATCAGTCATTTCAACTACTTGTACCAAGAGTGTTGAACTAGCAAAATTTCTGACTTTTTAGTTTATTTTTTCACAGGACACCTTTGTAAACATGTCAGTTAGAGAAATGCTTGTTGGCTGCTTAAGCCTTAGCTGTGTAGATACATTATGTCTAAACTTTTATTTCTGCTTGAACTTACTATTTCCAGAAGTCCAAATCATGTCATGATACAAAAAAAAAAAAAGAAATGAATTAAAAATTTGAAGTAACATTTTAAATCAGTTGGAAACATTCTAAATTATGATTATCAAAACACATTGATTTCTGTTTAGGAGGAGACATTTGAAATTATGAAAAGTAAATAGCAATGGCCACATTCTAAAAGTTCTTAGTCGACATGGGGTAGGTTTTATTATCAGACCATAGAAATTCCAAATCCTGACTGTAAATATAATTTACCAAGTTTACAGAGAGTGAAAACAGCAGTCTTCAGAATTACTCAGAAGTGATGATAAGAGATAACCTAGTGTGGGAAAGAATTTGCTGCAGAAAGAAGAGAATTCAAATTTCTGGGCCCGCACATTAAAACAGTCATGGTTGTATACAGCTATAACCCCAGTGCTATGATGACAGGGAAAGAATTTCTGGAGCTTGTGCACAGCAAGATAGCATCAGTATAAGTGAAAGGCTTTGAATTGAGAAAATTGTGTAGAAAGTTATAAAAGAGGATACTATTTACTTTCTCTGTCTTCCACTTGAACACATAGGCATGAAGATATAGACAGACAGACACACACACACACACACACACACACACACACACACACACACACATGCACACCATATCACACACACTAATTCTTGGTGGTCAAGTCCTGAGGAATATTAAATTCAAAATTTATAACCTTGAACTCATGAAAATATCCACTTGACCTTTATAATTGCCATTGATCATGAATACTATTTTGTGAACCATGAATCCACATATGTAAAATAAATCAGTTGTCAGAATAAAGAAAGGGCATGACATATTAATATTAGAAAATTTAAAAAACATTAGTTTATTATTTTTTGGGCTGTGTGTGTATGTGTGTGTGCGTGTGTGTGTGCATGTGCAGGTGCGTGTGCATGTGTGTGTGTGTGTGTGTGTGTGTGTGTGTGTGTGTGTGTGTGCTGTATGTGTGTGTATTCACGTAGGTCTTCTGATTCCACAGCATGTTTATAGGCCAGATGGCCAATTTCTGTAATGGGTCATTATCTATGGATTCCTATGTTTAAAGTGAGGGTGTTAAGCTTGTTCTGCAAGTCCTTTTCCCCTCTTGCTGGCCCAACATAATTGTCAAAATTTAAATGAATTTCTTTTTTTTTTTTTTTTTTTATTAACTTGAGTATTTCTTATATACATTTCGAGTGTTATTCCCTTTCCCGGTTTCCGGGCAAACATCCCCCTCCCCCCTCCCCTTCCTTATGGGTGTTCCCCTCCCAACCCTCCCCCCATTGCCGCCCTCCCCCCATAGACTAGTTCACTGGGGGTTCAGTCTTAGCAGGACCCAGGGCTTCCCCTTCCACTGGTGCTCTTACTAGGATATTCATTGCTACCTATGGGGTCAGAGTCCAGGGTCAGTCCATGTATAGTCTTTAGGTAGTGGCTTAGTCCCTGGAAGCTCTGATTGCTTGGCATTGTTGTACTTTTGGGGTCTCGAGCCCCTTCAAGTTCTTCCAGTTCTTTCTCTGATTCCTTCAATAGGGGACCTATTCTCAGTTCAGTGGTTTGCTGCTGGCATTCACCTCTGTATTTGCTGTATTCTGGCTGTGTCTCTCAGGAGAGATCTACATCAGGCTCCTGTCGGTCTGCACTTCTTTGCTTCATCCATCTTGTCTAATTGGGTGGCTGTATATGTATGGGCCACATGTGGGGCAGGCTCTGAATGGGTGTTCCTTCAGTCTCTGTTTTAATCTTTGCCTCTCCCTTCCCTGCCAAGGGTATTCTTTTTCCTCATTTAAAGAATGAGTGAAGCATTCACATTTTGATCATCCGTTTTGAGTTTCGTTTCTTCTAGGGATCTAGGGTAATTCAAGCATTTGGGCTAATAGCCACTTATCAATGAGTGCATACCATGTATGTCTTTTTGTGATTGGGTTAGCTCACTCAGGATGATATTTTCCAGTTCCAACCATTTGCCTACGAATTTCATAAACTCGTTGTTTTTGATAGCTGAGTAATATTCCATTGTGTAGATGTACCACATTTTCTGTATCCATTCCTCTGTTGAAGGGCATCTGGGTTCTTTCCAGTTTCTGGCTATTATAAATAAGGCTGCGATGAACATAGTGGAGCACGTGTCTCTTTTATATGTTGAGGCATCTTTTGGGTATATGCCCAAGAGAGGTGTAGCTGGATCCTCAAGCAGTTCAATGTCCAATTTTCTGAGGAACCTCCAGACTGATTTCCAGAATGGTTTTACCAGTCTGCAATCCCACCAACAATGGAGGAGTGTTCCTCTTTCTCCACATCCTCGCCAGCATCTGCTGTCACCTGAGTTTTTGATCTTAGCCATTCTCACTGGTGTGAGGTGAAATCTCAGGGTTGTTTTGATTTGCATTTCCCTTATGACTAAAGATGTTGAACATTTCTTTAGGTGTTTCTCGGCCATTCGGCATTCCTCAGCTGTGAATTCTTTGTTTAGCTCTGAACCCCATTTTTTAATAGGGTTATTTGTTTCCCTGCGGTCTAACTTCTTGAGTTCTTTGTATATTTTGGATATAAGGCCTCTATCTGTTGTAGGATCGGTAAAGATCTTTTCCCAATCTGTTGGTTGACGTTTTGTCCTAACCACAGTGTCCTTTGCCTTACAGAAGCTTTGCAGTTTTATGAGATCCCATTTGTCGATTCTTGATCTTAGAGCATAAGCCATTGGTGTTTTGTTCAGGAAATGTTTTCCAGTGCCCATGTGTTCCAGATGCTTCCCTAGTTTTTCTTATATTAGTTTGAGTGTGTCTGGTTTGATGTGGAGGTCCTTGATCCACTTGGACTTAAGCTTTGTACAGGGTGATAAGCATGGATCGATCTGCATTCTTCTACATGTTGCCCTCCAGTTGAACCAGCACCATTTGCTGAAAATGCTATCTTTTTTCCATTGGATGGTTTTGGCTCCTTTGTCAAAAATCAAGTGACCATAGGTGTGTGGTTTCATTTCTGGGTCTTCAATTCTATTCCATTGGTCTATCTGTCTGTCTCTGTACCAATACCATGCAGTTTTTCTCACTATTGCTCTGTAATACTGCTTGAGTTCAGGGATAGTGATTCCCCCTGAAGTCCTTTTATTGTTGAGGATAGCTTTAGCTATCCTGGGTTTTTTGTTATTCCAGATGAATTTGCAAATTGTTCTGTCTAACTCTTTGAAGAATTGGATTGGTATTTTGATGGGGATTGCATTGAATCTGTAGATTGCTTTTGGTAAAATGGCCATTTTTACTATATTAATCCTGCCAATCCATGAGCATGGGAGATCTTTCCATCTTCTGGGGTCTTCTTCAATTTCTTTCCTCAGTGTCTTGAAGTTCTTATTGTACAGATCTTTTACTTGCTTGGTTAAAGTCACACCGAGGTACTTTATATTATTTGGGTCTATTATGAAGGGTGTCGTTTCCCTAATTTCTTTCTCCGCTTGTTTCTCTTTTGTATAGAGGAAGGCAACTGATTTATTTGAGTTAATTTTATACCCAGCCACTTTGCTGAAGTTGTTTATCAGCTTTAATAGTTCTCTGGTGGAACTTTTGGGATCACTTAAATATACTATCATGTCATCTGCAAATAGTGATATTTTGACCTCTTCTTTTCCGATCTGTATCCCCTTGATCTCCTTTTGTTGTCTAATTGCTCTGGCTAGAACTTCAAGAACTATATTGAATAAGTAGGGAGAGAGTGGGCAGCCTTGTCTAGTCCCTGATTTTAGTGGGATTGCTTCAAGTTTCTCTCCATTTAGTTTAATGTTAGCAACTGCTTTGCTGTATATGGCTTTTACTATGATTAGGTATGGGCCTTGAATTCCTATTCTTTCCAGGACTTTTATCATGAAGGGGTGTTGAATTTTGTCAAATGCTTTCTCAGCATCTAATGAAATGATCATGTGGTTCTGTTCTTTCAATTTGTCTATATAATGGATCACGTTGATGGTTTTCCGTATATTAAACCATCCCTGCATGCCTGGGATGAAGCCTACTTGATCATGGTGGATGATTGTTTTGATGTGCTCTTGAATTCGGTTTGCCAGAATTTTATTGAGTATTTTTGCGTCGATATTCATAAGGGAAATTGGTCTGAAGTTCTCTTTCTTTGTTGTGTCTTTGTGTGGTTTAGGTATAAGAGTAATTGTGGCTTCGTAGAAGGAATTCGGTAGGGCTCCATCTGTTTCAATTTTGTGGAACAGTTTGGATAATATTGGTATGAGGTCTTCTATGAAGGTTTGATAGAATTCTGCACTAAACCCGTCTGGACCTGGGCTCTTTTTGGTTGGGAGACCTTTAATGACTGCTTCTATTTCCTTAGGAGTTATGGGGTTGTTTAACTGGTTTATCTGTTCCTGATTTAACTTCGATACCTGGTATCTGTCTAGGAAATTGTCCATTTCCTGAAGATTTTCAAATTTTGTTGAATATAGGTTTTTATAGTAAGATCTGATGATTTTTTGAATTTCCTCTGAATCAGTAGTTATGTCTCCCTTTTCATTTCTGATTGTGTTAATTTGGACGCACTCTCTGTGTCCTCTCGTTAGTCTGGCTAAAGGGTTTATCTATCTTGTTGATTTTCTCAAAGAACCAACTTTTGGTTCTGTTGATTCTTTCTATGGTCCTTTTTGTTTCTAATTGGTTGATTTCAGCTCTGAGTTTGATTATTTCCTGCCTTCTACTCCTCCTGGGTGTATTTGCTTCTTTGTGTTCTAGAGCTTTTAGGTGTGCTGTCAAGCTGCTGACATATGCTCTTTCCTGTTTCTTTCTGCAGGCACTCAGCGCTATGAGTTTTCCTCTTAGCACAGCTTTCATTGTGTCCCATAAGTTTGAGTATGTTGTATCTTCATTTTCATTAAATTCTAAAAAGTTTTTAATTTCTTTCTTTATTTCTTCCTTGACCAGGTTATCATTGAGTAGAGCATTGTTCAATTTCCACGTATATGTGGGCATTCTTCCCTTATTGTTATTGAAGACCAGTTTTAGGCCGTGGTGGTCCGATAGCACGCATGGGATTATTTCTATCTTTCTGTACCTGTTGAGGCCCGTTTTTTGACCAATTATATGGTCAGTTTTGGAGAAAGTACCATGAGGAGCTGAGAAGAAGGTATATCCTTTTGCTTTAGGATAGAATGTTCTATAAATATCCGTTAAGTCCATTTGGCTCATGACTTCTCTTAGTCTGTCGACATCACTGTTTAATTTCTGTTTCCATGATCTGTCCATTGATGAGAGTGGGGTGTTGAAATCTCCCACTATTATTGTGTGAGGTGCAATGTGTGTTTTGAGCTTTAGTAAGGTTTCTTTTACGTATGTAGGTGCCCTGGTATTTGGGGCATAGATATTTAGGATTGAGAGTTCATCTTGGTGGATTTTTCCTTTGATGAATATGAAGTGTCCTTCCTTATCTTTTTTGATGACTTTTAGTTGGAAATTGATTTTATTTGATATTAGAATGGCTACTCCAGCTTGCTTCTTCTGACCATTTGCTAGGAAAGTTGTTTTCCAGCCTTTCACTCTGAGGTAGTGTCTGTCTTTGTCTCTGAGGTGTGTTTCCTGTAGGCAGCAGAATGCAGGGTCCTCGTTGCGTATCCAGTTTGTTAATCTATGTCTTTTTATTGGGGAGTTGAGGCCATTGATATTGAGAGATATTAAGGAATAGTGATTATTGCTTCCCGTTATATTCATATTTGGATGTGAGGTTATGTTTGTGTGCTTTCATTCTCTTTGTTTTGTTGCCAAGACGATTAGTTTCTTGCTTCTTCTAGGGTATAGCTTGCCTCCTTATGTTGGGCTTTACCATTTATTATCCTCTGTAGTGCTGAATTTGTAGAAAGATATTGTGTAAATTTGGTTTTGTCATGGAATATCTTGGTTTCTCCATCAATGTAAATTGAGAGTTTTGCTGGATACAGTAACCTGGGCTGGCATTTGTGTTCTCTTAGGGTCGGTATGACATCAGTCCAGGATCTTCTGGCCTTCATAGTTTCTGGCGAGAAGTCTGGTGTGATTCTGATAGGTCTCCCTTTATATGTTACTTGACCTTTTTCCCTTACTGCTTTTAATATTCTTTCTTTATTTTGTGCGTTTGGTGTTTTGACAATTATGTGACGGGAGGTGTTTCTTTTCTGGTCCAATCTATTTGGAGTTCTGTAGGCTTCTTGTATGTCTATGGGTATCTCTTTTTTTAGGTTAGGGAAGTTTTCTTCTATGATTTTGTTGAAGATATTTACTGGTCCTTTGAGCTGGGAGTCTTCACTCTCTTCTATACCTATTATCCTTAGGTTTGATCTTCTCATTGAGTCCTGGATTTCCTGTATGTTTTGGACCAGTAGCTTTTTCCGCTTTACATTATCTTTGACAGTTGAGTCAATGATTTCTATGGAATCTTCTGCTCCTGAGATTCTCTCTTCCATCTCTTGTATTCTGTTGGTGAAGCTTGTATCTACAGCTCCTTGTCTCTTCTTTTGGTTTTCTATATCCAGGGTTGTTTCCATGTGTTCTTTCTTGATTGCTTCTATTTCCATTTTCAATTCCTTCAACTGTTTGTTTGTGTTTTCCTGGAATTCTTTCAGGGATTTTTGCGATTCCTCTCTGTAGGCTTTTACTTGTTTATTAATGTTTTCCTGTGCTTCCCTAAGTGTGTTCATGTCTTTCTTGAAGTCCTCCAGCATCATGATCAAATATGATTTTGAAACTAGATCTTGCTTTTCTGGTGTGTTTGGATATTCCGTGTTTGCTTTGGTGGGAGAATTGGGCTCCAATGATGCCATGTAGTCTTGGTTTCTGTTGCTTGGGTTCCTGCGCTTGCCTCTCGCCATCAGATTATCTCTAGTGTTACTTTGTTCTGCTATTTCTGACAGTGGCTAGACTGTCCTATAAGCCTGTGTGTCAGGAGTGCTGTAGACCTGTTTTCCTCTCTTTCAGTCAGTTATGGGGACAGAGTGTTCTGCTTTCGGGCGTGTAGTTTTTCCTCTCTACAGGTCTTCAGCTGTTCCTGTGGGCCTGTGTCTTGAGTTCACCAGGCAGCTTTCTTGCAGCAGAAAATTTGGTCTTACCTGTGGTCCTGAGGCTCAAGTTCGCTCATGGGGTGCTGCCCACGGGCTCTCTGCACCGGCAGCAATCAGGAAGACCTGTGCCGCCCCTTCCGGGAGCTTCAGTGCACCAGGGTTCCAGATGGTCTTTGGCTTTTTCCTCTGGCGTCCGAGATGTGTGTGCAGGGAGCAGTCTCTTCTGGTTTCCCAGGCTTGTCTGCCTCTCTGAAGGTTTAGCTCTCCCTCCCACGGGATTTGGGTGCAGAGAACTGTTTATCCGGTCTGTTTCTTTCAGGTTCCAGCGGTGTCTCAGGCGCAGGGGTCCTGCCGCTCCTGGGCCCTCCCCCACGGGAGCCCAGAGGCCTTATACAGTTTCCTCTTGGGCCAGGGATGTGGGCAGGGGTGAGCAGTGTTGGTGGTCTCTTCCGCTCTGCAGCCTCCGGAGTGCCCACCTGACCAGGTGATTGGGTCTCTCTCTCACCGGGTCTGGGAGCAGAGAGCTGCTGCGGGCCGGGATCCGCGGGTGTGTGCCTTCCGCTAAACACAGAACGTGCCCGGTCCTAGAGAAATTCTGCTTCCGTGTGTCCCAAGCTCACCAGGCAGCTTTCGTGCAGCAGAAATTTTGGTCTTACCTGTGGTCCCGAGGCTCAGGTTCGCTCGTGGGGTGCTGCCCAGGGGTTCTCTGCAGCGGCAGCAACCAGGAAGACCTGTGCCGCCCCTTCCGGGAGCTTCAGTGCACCAGGGTTCCAGATGGTCTTTGGCTTTTTCCTCTGGCGTCCGAGATGTGTGTGCAGGGAGCAGTCTCTTCTGGTTTCCCAGGCTTGTCTGCCTCTCTCTTAAATGAATTTCTTATAAGCAATTGATGAAGGTTATTTACTCATCATGAAGTTAGAAGTTCATATTGAAGCTCAGCAAGCCTCTGGAGTGACAATTCCATTTTATGTCAGCATAGGAGACTTGGATATCATTTGATAAGGGCTTATGACTAGTTATATTAATATTCATAGAATTACCAAATTGTTTGATCCTTGAAGAAGTTACCATTAAATTGGAAGACAAAGAACAAGAGCCAAATAAGTCCAGCAGCTACTGAGATGCAGTCACTGACTGAGCTGAGTCTGAGCAAACATCAAAGAAACAGTGAGCTGTACTGTAGCCTAAGTAATGATACAAGCAAAAGCACTAAAATTCTTTGAATGAGGCATATAGGTATGGGAAAAGCACTTCAACCTGGGACTTCACTTGACTTAGGCTGCATAAAAATCTACCTTCCAGAAATATACCTAACAAATATACCTCACCTCATCTCACCTGCATGAAGCTGTATACATATCAAACAATGGACTAAGACTCCCTGCACATAACATTGTTTATAAACTTCTCTTTCATGATCAACTTCCATTCAAAAGTATTCAAGAGCATATCCACATACCGGAGGGAGAAATCTGTTTCAACTGGCCTGAGACAGTAATACTCAGTACGTCGTATTGAATCTTCTGGAACAACTTTCAAGGGAAACATCCTGTTTAATGTCATATACCTAGTGATCATGAATATGCATTTGATTAAATCAAATGCATCATGGAAACTGATGTTCACAGTTAATTAAGGCTTGCCTAATCAAAAAAAAAGTCAACCCAAACAGAAATATCCACTCTGAACTCTGAGTAAACATTTCCTCCTTCTCGAGAGGTCCACAAATGAAGGCTACACTGAATACCAGTGTTTCTCACTTTGCTTTTGAATAAAGTTTCTTTGTCACCTTGCTCTCTGTGACTTCTTGTAATAAGATGAAAACATCCTGGAAACACCTCACCTAGACAGTAACCTCAGATAAAAAAGATAAGCATCTTCTTCAAATAATGACATGAATTATGGAAGCTCAAAAAGAATTCTCCTGTTACTTTCTTGTAAGAACTTCTAAGAATGACACAAGCCATGTCTAATCTCATGCCTATTCAATGAAATCAGAAGTTATAAAAAAATTCATCCTAGCGTTGTTTTTTGTACCAATTTCAACTTTAAGATATTAAGTACAATCACATTGGAATTCCTTTTTTCTCAGAAGTTTTGATAATGTCACCTACAATTAAGCAAGAGGAGAATCCTTAATGAATTTCTCAAAAATACATTTGCATGATAAATAAAATATTACCTCTAGAATGAGAATATTAGAAAAATGCTTGTTTCTGTGTTACTGCATTGAAAATGTAATTTATACCCCTTCGTCATTTTCAAAATGCAGATGTTCATAGTATACATATTAGATTATGTGGACTATTAATAATAATAAAAGTTTCTAACAATAATTGAAGAACAGAGCCAGTACTTTGAGACAATAATGCTTCTGTCACCTTTAATGTATATAGTTTTTGCTATAGGTACACAATGATTTCTACATATGAAAGTCTAAATGCTCTACGGCTCATGCTTTCTGGTTTCAAGAAGTGAAAACTTCAGTAATAGCTTTTAACTTCAAAATCAAAATGAAAACAAAATGCATGAACAGAAAGAACAGAAGGAAAATAAAAGAAGGGAAGGAAGGAACGAAGGAAGGGAGGAAGGAAGGAAGGGAACAAGGAAGAAACAGGAAGAGATTTGGTAAGTTGCTCATTGGACAGGCTACATGCCAGTATGGAAGACGCCCTTGGATGAGTTCGAAAAGTGTACAAGATCAGGCATGGTTGTTCGTATCTATAATTTATTGGTGAATATCAGACATTCAAAGTCATCACTGGATATATAGTGAGCTTCAGGCAAGTCTGGGGTTTATGAGACCCTGTTGAAAAGAGAGAGAGAGAGAGAGAGAGAGAGAGAGAGAGAGAGAGAGAGAGAGAAAGAAGGAGCTAGGGACCTAGGGGTAGAGGAAGAAAGGAAGAACTGACTTCGAGCGATAGCGACACAAGATGGCAGCCACCACAGGCTCGGGAGTAAAAGTCCTTCGAGATTTCCGACTGTTGGAAGAGCTGGAAAAAAGGCCAGAAAGGAGTAGGCGACAGCACAGTTAGCTAGGGTCTGGAGGACGATGAGGACATGACACTCACAAGATGGACAGGCATGATAATTGGGCCTCCATGAACAATTTATGAAAACCGAATATGCAGCCTTAAGATAGAGTGTGGGCCACTCTAGTATCCAGAAGCATCCCAGTCTGTGAGATTGGTAACAAGAGTCAATATGAACGGCGTGAGCAGTTCCAATGGAGTGGTGGATCCACGAGCCATGGCAGTGCTGGCAAAGTGACAGAATTCCCACAGCCTCAAAGTCATCCTGCAGGAACTGAGGTGCTTGATGATGTCAAAAGAGAACATGAAGCTCCCACAGCCACCAAAAGGACAGAGTTACAGCCATTAGTCACCAAGGCCCCGGCCTCCCTTCCCCATCCAACCCAAGTCTTCATTTTCCACAGTAGTGAATTTTCTAGATCCATCTGTAGACCTCGAAGTACTGGAGAGGAAGCCCCACTTAGACTTCATCCTGAGACACTGCTCTGATACTAACTTCTTGTCCATTTGAAATACCTAAGTTGTGCTGTGTAACATCATCTGTCGAGTATAACCGCTGTCTGCCTGGTTGAACTTATGGGATCAATAAGGTGTGTTGAAATCGGTTTCCTTTAAAAGCGGTGGGCACAGCTAATGCAACTGTGGACAGACACGTCTCACACAATCACCTGCTGCTGGCACTTGGCCTGGGTATGCCTTTGCCCGCCCTGCCCTCTGCCACAGCTGTGTGGTGGCCCTTAGAATAGATGGGGAGGTTTCAGGTAGCAGCCGTGGGACTGACCACCACTAGGCTTGGGGTGCTCTGGCTGTACCCATGCTTTCTTAAGTCTTAAGTGATTGCCCCATCCAAGCCATGGTCCCCAGTCTTCCACTCCCACCCTTGGTCAAAGCTTAGATTGTAACCTCCCCTCTCCTGAAATTGGCCGTGGGTGGGGAATTCAGAGCTTCCAGTCTCCCCACCTTTATCAAGGGGTGCTGCTTTCCCCTCCTCAAGTCCCTTGTTGCCCATCACCACCCAACACTTGCTGTGGCCAGAAGCCATCAGATGAGATTGAAAAAGCCTGGCCTCCCTCCCTTAGCTCTGGACCACACTTGTTCACCTGCCACCATCCTGGGAAGGGAGCGCTGGGTCCGCGGCCCTGCCACCACCATCAGCTCTTGACCTTTGAGCTCAGGTCTAGAGGTGAACAGAGCAGTCACAGGGAGACTCAGACGGGCCACCACTCAGGGTCCTTGGATATATGCCTAGAGAAAGGCCATGTGGAGAGTCCTCGGTGCACATGGTTCTGAGTTGGTTCCTTTTTCCATAATTGCTTTGTTTTTACAAGTTGAAGAGGTTTGAACAGGGCTCTCAGTCACCCTGATCACCCATCGGGTCTGGAGTGGAGTCTGACAGCTGGAGCACGAGGCCCTGACTCTGCCAACTCGGGTTTCAGTGTTGCTCCTCAGACCCTGGGCAGGGACCCAGAGGAGCTCTGTGTCACCTTGTTCACAGATCATTGCATATAGGTGGGCCTGGCTCCTTGCTCATTGGCAAGCTCCCCACTCTGTTCAGGACCACTAAATGTTGAAATGTGGATGCATACTGAAATAAAAGCAATTTGAGTAGTTGCAAAGGGGGAAAAAAAAAGGACTGAGCAAATGAAACACTAGTGATTCTTAGTCCATTCAAGCCTCATTAAGTTTCGAATTTTTCAAACTAGTCATATGTACAGCAAAATTAAAAAAGACAATGATAATAACCACTGGCAGTCACCTGGGGAGGGAATTTGCTCACAGTGGTAGAATGTAAATGAGCTGAATTGATAGTATAAGAATAACGCAAATCCTCAATTGATTGATTTGAAGTATCTTTTCCCACATATGAGCTTACGTTAATGAGAGGAATGGTGAACATGTAAACCATTAATGAAGTACAATTTTTTAAGCCTTCTCTATTCCTATTTTCAGTCATGGTGACTTCATGCAGGATTTTCTGATAGTATATATCAGTATGATGTCATCTTACTAAAATCAATAGGAAATACAGTACAAATTTTTGAATCCCAATTAATTAAAGATTAATATTTACACAAAATTGTTTGTATCAAATTTGACAAAGTTGTTTTCGTGAATAAGAAAGGCACACAGAACTAAACCCTTAATAAAAATTAAAATCAGTTTCTGGCTATTATAAATAAGGCTGCGATGAACATAGTGGAGCACGTGTCTCTTTTGTATGTTGAGGAATCTTTTGGGTATATGCCCAAGAGAGGTATAGCTGGATCCTCAGGCAGTTCAATGTCCAATTGCCCGGAAACCGGGAAAGGGAATAACACTTGAAATGTATATAAGAAATACTCAAGTTAATAAAAAAAATTAAAATCAGGACCTATAGAAAAGGCTCATGGGTTTTCCTTGGTCTCTAGTAGAGAACCTAAGTTCAGTGTCCAGTATCTATACTTGATGGGTCATTACTACTTGTCAATCGAGCTCTGGAAATTGGGTACCCTCTCCTACATTTTGCAAGTAACTGTACTCATTTGTGCACACACGTACAGATGCATGAAGCAAATATTTAAAACCGCTTTTAAATATGAAAAACTAAAAAAGTCAAAAAGAAAATGAAGGACAAAGAACAATGATTTGAATATAAGTCATGTTAATGCTATACATATCTATAAAAAAAGTCATTTAACAAAACCTTGAAACAGCATATTTCAGATAGTTAAAATGCAGTCCCACACTCCTACCCAGTATTTAATATCAAATTATTATCTAGAGTTATTCAAATCAATGTTCAAATCAATAATTTTTACAGGTGCATTTAATAGTCTTTGTTCATTAAACTAATCAAAATCTATGTTGTAGTTATTTGAAGAGAAAGAATTTTAGGAATCACGTGATATCAAGTGAATAAATATGAAAATTATGTATGCAAACTTTACAAAAGTTAGTTTCAACACAAAAGTATAAATTTACAATTTAATAAAAAAGGAACTAATGGATCAACCAAATGTTAACAAATAAAATTCATCTATGTATGCAATAGAAAATAATATTTGAGATATAAAATTAAGGGGTTGGGGATTTGGCTCAGTGGTAGAGCGCTTGCCTAGCAAGCACAAGGCCCTGGGTTCAGTCCCCAGCTCCGAAAAAAAAAAAGAGAGAGAGAGAGAGAAAGAGATATAAAATTAAGACTTATGTTAGTAAAATAATGCATAAGTTATTTTACTTAAAAAGAAAATCTTATGATCATATTAATACAGCTAGAAAACATTAAGAAAAAACTTAATACTCTTAAAAATGGGATACACATGCACACAAATTTAGAAAAGTTTGATACATATACATTATATTATAATGTCATTTCAAAAGTTAGAACTATCATTGTGTTTGTTATGAATGAAAGGAAGGTATTTCAGACCATAAACAGAAATAAAATTTTCTAGAATTTTACATAAATAAAAGGCATTTAGAAACTAAAATTTTTAATAACATCTCCATCATAATTAGATGAGTATGTTCCTGCCTTCTTGCAATGAACATTGAATTGATCTCTATCAAGAAAATTGTGATAGCTGTTCGGTACAGAGAATGAAAAGCTGTCCTCTGGACAGCTCATGGTTATCACACTCATTAACTCACAGCACCTGTGTTAACACAATACTTTCACATGATCAAGTCAGCTAGAGTCAGGGCTTAGATGGGGTGACCAACCCTTGCCAATGCCATATTGAGGGGCTTTTGGCATTTGATGGCTACTGGTGAATGAAGAATCATTCATTGGGGGGGGGGGGGAGGTATTGCCTTGGTAATTTGCTTGTGCTTCAATAGATTCCCTTCACGAGTGACACTAGATTCTGATTCTTTGATGAGATCTAAAAGGTAAACAGATGAAGACATGGTGTCAGGAGATGTATTATAGGAAATATGGTGAGATTTGGTAAAGAGAATGTAGAGTGCATTCAAGTATATTTCTTTATATAAAAAAAAGAAAAGTATGAAAGGACAAATGTTTACTTAATTAACAGAAGATAGAATATCTCTATAGACAAATTCTAAATAGCTTATATACATAAAGCTAGAAATAATAGATGAGTTTAAAAGATGTACAAATTTTCTTCACTGTTTAAGAGATCATCGTAGGAGATCATGGGAGAGAATGTAATGTATAATAATATACTTTCAAATGTAAAAGATTATAACTTAGGCTTAGTAATAAATACAAGGTTTTTCACCAACTGAGATTATGTATAATCAGTTTGAGCTAATTCCTCCCTGTTAAATTATACACATTTCTAAATTCCTCAGAAAAACAACCTTAGAATAACTACTTTTAGTCCCCCAAAGTCCAGGGAATTGGGGCAAAAGCTCTTCAATGCTTTCTTCAAGCTGTAAATAATTATTTTTATATATATTACTAAACTAAAATTATGATCTTTTACATTGGCACAGAATTTATTTGATACAAATTTAGATTTTTAAGATTTTCTTTAATATAAATTTCACATTGATTTAAAATTAATATTGTTACTCTGATGTACACGTATTGTGCCTATACAACACATTTCAGCATAGATGGCTTATACCCAGTCCTTTTCTGCTATTAAAAAATGAAGCTGAGATGATTAAGCACGTGAGTTTAAGGCCAAATAGCAAAATCATGTCTCTAAGTTTATTGTCAGAATGCTTTCAAGATAATTTATTAAGATAATTAATCGACAACAGTCCAGATTACTTATATAGTTAGATGGTTTCTAAAAAACACCAGAAGTCCACAAAATATGACATTTAATGTTCTTTAACTTTTATTGAGACATGTCCACTCCCACCAGCTCCCCTTTGGTATATTCAAAGAAGAAACTGAAAATCTCCACCTCCACGTGAGGTGATTTATTGTGGCAGACAAGCAATATGCAAAAATTGCTCCAATGCTTCTACAGACTAATTACTGTCCAGAAAAGAAAACACTGCAGAATAAGTTGGCTGAAAATTTCTGCCAGAAAGATTAGCCGTTCAAAATTCAGTGTTTCAAAAGTCTGTCTGATGATCCTAGGCCAGAAGCCTGAAGACTTGCTCTCACATGTTGCTCACAGGGGACTGTGCAAATAGAAAATTGTCTCAATAACCTATCTCAGTTCTAGAAGCCATGCTACGTTTCCTATATTTACAGATATATGGATCATTCTCAGATTACTGGCGGGGTTGAAAACTTAGTATAATCTTATAACCCACTCAGACTATTTAACTATGAGAATATATATATATATATTTTATTAACTTGAGTATTTCTTATTTACATTTCGAGTGTTATTCCCTTTCCCAGTTTCCGGGCAAACATCCCCCTTATCCCTCCCCCTCCCCTTCTTTATGGGTGTTCCCCTCCCCATCCTCCCCACATTGCCGCCCTCCCCCCAACAATCTAGTTACTGGGGGTTCAGTCTTAGCAGAACCAAGGGCTTCCCCTTCCACTGGTGATCTTACTAGAATGTTCATTGCTACCTATGAGGTCAGAGTCCAGGGTCAGTCCATGTATAGTCTTTAGGTAGTGGCTTAGTCCCTGGAAGCTCTGGTTGCTTGGCATTGTTGTTCATAAGGGGTCTCGAGCTCCTTCAAGCTCTTTCAGTTCTTTCTCTGATTCCTTCAACGGGGATCCCGTTCTCAGTTCAGTGGTTTGCTGCTGGCATTCGCCTCTGTATTTGCTGTATTCTGGCTGTCTCTCTCAGGAGCGATCTACATCCGCATCCTGTCGGCATGCACTTCTTTGCTTCATCCATCTTGTCTAATTGGATGGCTGTATATGTATGGGCCATATGTGGAGTAGGCTCTGAATGGGTTTTCCTTCTGTGTCTGTTTTAATCTTTGCCTCTCTCTTCCCTGCCAAGGGTATTCTTGTTCCCCTTTTAAAGAAGGAGTGAAGCATTAATATTTTGATCATCCGTCTTGAGTTTCATTTGTTCTAGGCATCTAGGGTAATTCAAGCATTTGGGCTAATAGCCACTTATCAATGAGTGCATACCATGTGTCTTTTTCTGTGATTGGGTTAGCTCACTCAGGATGATATTTTCCAGTTCCAACCATTTGCCTATGAATTTCATAAAGTTTGTTTTTGATAGCTGAGTAATATTCCATTGTGTAGATATACACATCTTCTGTATTCATTCCTCTGTTGAAGGGCATCTGGGTTCTTTCCAGCTTCTGGCTATTATAAATAAGGCTGCTATGAATATAGTGGAGAACGTGTCTTTTTTATATGTTGGGGCATCTTTTGGGTATATGCCCAAGTGTGGTATAGCTGGATCCTCAGGCAGTTCAATATCCAATTTTCTGAGGAACCTCCAGACTGATTTCCAGAATGGTTGTACCAATCTGCAATCCCACCAACAATGGAGGAGTGTTCCTCTTTCTCCACATCCTCGCCAGCACCTGCTGTCACCTGAGTTTTTGATCTTAGCCATTCTCACTGGTGTGAGGTGAAATCTCAGGGTTGTTTTGATTTGCATTTCCCTTATGACTAAAGATGTTGAACATTTCTTTAGGTGTTTCTCAGCCATTCGGCATTCCTCAGCTGTGAATTCTTTGTTTAGCTCTGAACCCCATTTTTTAATAGGGTTATTTGTCTCCCTGTGGTCTAACATCTTGAGTTCTTTGTATATTTTGGATATAAGGCCTCTATCTGTTGTAGGATTGGTAAAGATCTTTTCCCAATCTGTTGGTTGACGTTTTGTCCTAACCACAGTGTCCTTTGCCTTACAGAAGCTTTGCAGTTTTATGAGATCCCATTTGTCGATTCTTGATCTTAGAGCATAAGCCATTGGTGTTTTGTTCAGGAAATTTTTTCCAGTGCCCATGTGTTCGAGATGCTTCCCTAGTTTTTCTTCTATTAGTTTGAGTGTATCTGGTTTGATGTGGAGGTCCTTGATCCACTTGGACTTAAGCTTTGTACAAGGTGATAAGCATGGATCGATCTGCATTCTTCTACATGTTGACCTCCAGTTGAACCAGCACCATTTGCTGAAAATGCTATCTTTTTTCCATTGGATAGTTTTGGCTCCTTTGTCAAAAATCAAGTGCCCATAGGTGTGTGGGTTCATTTCTAGGTCTTCAGTTCTGTTCCATTGGTCTATCTGTCTGTCTCTGTACCAGTACCATGCAGTGTTTACCACTATTGCTCTGTAATACTGCTTGAGTTCAGGGATAGTGATTCCCCCTGAAGTCCTTTTATTGTTGAGGATAGTTTTAGCTATCCTGGGTTTTTTGTTATTCCAGATGAATTTGCAAATTGTTCTGTCTAACTCTTTGAAGAATTGGATTGGTATTTTGATGGGGATTGCATTGAAACTGTAGATCGCTTTTGGTAGAATAGCCATTTTTACTATATTAATCCTGCCAATCCATGAGCATAGGAGATCTTTCCATCTTCTGAGGTCTTCTTCAATTTCTTTCTTCAGAGTCTTGAAGTTCTTATTGTACAGATCTTTTACTTGCTTGGTTAAAGTCACACCGAGGTACTTTCTATTATTTGGGTCTATTATGAAGGGTGTCATTTCCCTAATTTCTTTCTCGGCTTGTTTCTCTTTTGTGTAGAGGAACGCTACTGATTTATTTGAGTTAATTTTATATCCAGCCACTTTGCTGAAGTTTTTTATCAGCTTTAGTAGTTCGCTCGTGGAACTTTTGAGATCACTTAAATATACTATCATATCATCTGCAAATAGTTATATTTTGACTTCTTCTTTTCCGATCTGTATCCCCTTGACCTCCTTTTGTTGTCTGATTGCTCTGGCTAGAACTTCAAGAACTATATTGAATAAGAAGGGAGAGAGTGGGCAGCCTTGTCTAGTCCCTGATTTTAGTGGGATTGCTTCAAGTTTCTCTCCATTTAGTTTAATGTTATCAACTGGTTAGCAATATGGCTTTTACTATGTTTAGGTATGGGCCTTGAATTCCTATTCTTTCCAGGACTTTTATCATGAAGGGGTATTGAATTTTGTCAAATGCTTTCTCAGCATCTAATGAAATGATCATGTGGTTTTGTTCTTTCAGTTTGTTTATATAATGGATCACGTTGATGGTTTTCCGTATATTAAACCATCCCTGCATGCCTGGGATGAAGCCGACTTGATCATAGTGGATGATTGTTTTGATGTGCTCTTGGATTCGTTTTCCCAGACAACACACCTAAAATCTCTAGAACAAAAAGTAGCAAATACACTCAGGAGGAGTAGAAGGCAGGAAATAATCAAACTCGGAGCTGAAATCAACCAAGTAGAAACAAAAAGGACCATAGAAAGAATCAACAAAATCAAAAGTTGGTTCTTTGAGAAAATCAACAAGATAGATAAACCCTTAGCCAGACTAACGAGAGGACACAGAGAGTGCGTCCAAATTAACAAAATCAGAAATGAAAAGGGAGACATAACTACAGATTCAGAGGAAATTCAAAAAATCATCAGATCTTACTATAAAAGCTTATATTCAACAGAACTTGAAAATCTGCAGGAAATGGACAATTTCCTAGACAGATACCAGGTACTGAAGTTAAATCAGGAACAAATAAACCAGTTAAACAACCCCATAACTCCTATGGAAATAGAAGCAGTCATTAAAGGTCTCCCAACCAAAAAGAGCCCAGGTCCAGATGGGTTTAGTGCAGAATTCTATCAGACCTTCATAGAAGACCTCATACCAATATTATCCAAACTATTCCACAAAATTGAAACAGATGGAACACTACCGAATTCCTTCTATGAAGCCACAATTGCTCTTATACCTAAACCACACAAAGACCCAACAAAGCAAGAGAACTTCAGACCAATTTCCCTTATGAATATCGACGCAAAAATACTCAATAAAATTCTGGCAAAACGAATCCGAGAATACATATTTAATTAGCTAATTATCAGATAATACATAAGCTAGCCAGGATATAACAGATTTTAAGCCTTTTAAATGCTAAAATATATAACTAAATGTTCTGTTTAACTGATAAAAGTTGGACTGGGTGTTAGGTACATCTTATACTTTTAAATTACAGAATGATAATAGTTGTGCTCAACTTATATTTGAGAAAAAAGTTTCTGTTTTTTTTTTTAATTAAAAGGGTAAAAGAGTAGATTGATGTTATTATTAAGGTGAAGGGAGGTACAGGATAGAACCAGGCCTGTCATTGGATAAGAAGGAAGGATGGGTGGGAGAAAAGTTTTAGAGAGGCAGAGGAAGCCAGAGTGAGAATGTGAGAACACAGAAAACATGGCAGTAGATGTTTAGATGCCTCTTTGTACATATTACAGGTTGTTATGACTATTCTCAAGGGATGGGTGTGTACAGGATTTTGTGCCATCTAGATTGGGAAATTATATCTTATCAATTGCATCAGAAAATATCGTTTGATGTGTTCTTTCATAAGGCAACTTAATTGAGTTTAAGAGAGTGTATGGTGGCCAGATGCATGGGCCTACCAAAGAATTGGGATGTGTATGCCTGGCGTGGTGGAAACCCAACCAAGAGGGCTGTGGATGAGGGAGGAGCAGCCTGACAGGGTGCCGTGTTGGGAAGTTTAGTGTGTCAGAAAATAGATGGGGGCAGCATGGAGCCACTGAGATAAATTATTGCTATTTCCAATGGCACCAGAAATATTAAGGGAGTGAGACAGCTAGGGTATAACTGGGAACAAGTTCTGTAGGGTTTTTTGTTTTGTTTTGTTGTTTTTATTTTTACTGCAGCACATATATTGTGTGTCGAGTGTCCTGAAGGGAAAACATGCTTAAGTCCTTTAGTATGAAGTGATTTATTGCATCATGGCCACATATAACCATGATGGGATACTAAAGACAAAGATAGGAGAGTGAGGATTTTTAATTTCCAAGAAATTATAGGATTTTGGTGTTTCTCAATCGTATGATTTTTTGGGGTAGGATATATACCTTGTGATCTAGACTAATAGATGAATCACAGAAAGAAAAAAGGTGGAGGCAGAGTTACCATGAAAGGTTTTTGGGGCCTGGGAATCAGATGAAAGGGACAGAGAGACTACAAGGCCACAGAATATGTTGCTTATCAATTATATTGAGAGGTTACAAAGGGAATGGCAGGTTTGAGGAAAGCAGCCAGTTAGACAGGACTGTGATCTAACACTTCCCTGCTTATGAAAGAAAATTCAAAAGTCACATCCAGCTGGAAAGTCTTATGAATACTATGAAGTACCTATTAATGTGCGGAGCCAGGACTGCCCTAGGCTGTCTGAAAGACCTGGACAAAAGAATAACTGGAACACTAGTTCTATGCCCTTACCCAGGATCACACTTGTCAAGGCCTGTCTGATGCTGAAGCCAATGTCTTAAAGGAGTCAAGGTTGAGGGAAGAGACTCTTCCCTTAGGTTGTGGTTATCAGTACTTAGGCAGCTGTAACTGTGGTATCCATGTTCTTTTCATCAGCATTGTCTGACTTAATCATTTGCTGACTTAGTTGTTCCCCATGTACAACCACCAGTACCTCCAGGACTGCAAATTATAAATATGATTCTACAATTTCTAATAAAGTGCAAATAAATTTCAAGCAATCTTCACAAAAATGTTTACTAACAGCAATCACATTTTAAATCAGACAAACTAAAAATAAATTGAACACCATGTGCTCCAGCTGTATATCCTCTGGACATAACCCCAAGACACCAAATTACTACAGAGGTACTTGTACAGTTTCACCCATTGTTGCTTAGTTCCCAACAGGGCGGAAATGCAATTCATATGAATCCTAATGGGGTGACTGCTCTGCTTTTCCTATCAGTTATTTTGCTCTACTGCCACTATGCCATCCTCATCGTGCAATCCTAGATAACACAGTGATCTATGACTCCAACATATAATGTTTGACTATGTAATTGCAAATATTGGAAGAGAAATGAAGTCCTAAATACTTCTATATATTTATTTAAATGTCCCTGTTTGTTTTATTTCAGAGACTGTGCTACAAAAGGTATATACACACTTCTCCCTCATTTCCTCTGCTGTAGGCTATTAATTCTCATGTGATAAAGTATCACATTCTCTATACTATTTCAAGAGATGTATCTCTCTTATTCTTTTGTATTTAAAGAGTCTAAAAGGTCCTTATATCAAACTATGCTGTGTGTATAACAGGCAAACCCAGAAATATCAAGTGTGCTTCACAAGGTAAATATGCAAAATATGGTTTTATAGAATTGCTTGTAATGCATCTACTACTATTTTTATTTTCTGGTCTATTCAGGTGTCTTTCATAATATCCACCTGCTTGTTACCTATGGAAAATTACAAACGATAGCAAAAACAGAAAACAATTATGGTCTGTTATCAAATGTTAAGCAAACATTCATCACTCTAGGACTGGGAAATTGCTCAGAGGGTAGAAACATATGGACCTGGGTGTGAATATTCAGCATGTATACATAATGCCAGGCATAGGGGATAGCTCACATAACTATTACCTCTGAATCCTGAGGCCTCACTGACCAGTTCTCCAATCCCACACTGAATTTCTAGTTCAACAAGAGAACTTATGTCAAGAACAGTGAACAGCACTAAAGGAGATGTTTGAAATCCTTCTCAGAACTCCAAAAACAGATGCACAGATGGGTAAAGCCACACAGTTACAGGCATGCACCACACACTCACATCCACCAATATTCTTACAACACACAACACCACAGATACATAGAAAATGGTTAAGGGACTGCAGGATAATTCTTAATTTGCTGTTGTCACCCAGTATGTATCTTATATACTGATAATAACCAAGAAAAGATTAACCTGAAAGAGAGTTTATCCATAGTTGTATCTTTTGCTATATTTTAATTTAATTAAAATGCTTTCATAATTTTACACAAAATATTATATCCAGATTTATGGGATTCTAGAATCACCCAGGACAAAAACTTTTGAGAATTT